>NC_057423.1:29818598-30118598 GCF_019457755.1 Venturia canescens | reverse complement strand
AGTATTTATCATGATATCGGATGTTATAAGCAGAAATTCATAAAGTTGGGATTCTCCCATGATTTTCAATTTCAAATAGGCAAAAGGAACACAAGAAATGGGAAAAAAACCTCACGACCCTGGAGAGAAACCAAGGCAACGTTTTTTCACTTCCAATTTCGTGAAAAAACGAGTTTTTATCATGAAATTGTATGTTATAAGGCGAAATTCATGTCTCCGCTGAAAATCGACCTTCCACCATGATCTTCAGTTCCAAATAGGCGAAAGAAACTGAAGAAACAGGGAGAAATTTCTCATTGCCCTCGAGAGACGCCAAGGCAACGTGTTTTCACTTCCAATTTCGTGAAAAAACGAGTATTTATCATGATATTGGATGTTATAAGCAGAAATTCATATCTCCGCTAAAAGTCTGGATTCTCCCATGATTTTCAATTTCAAAAAGGCGAAAGGAACTCAAGAAACGGTAAAAAAAACTCACGACCCTTGAGAGAAACCAAGGCAACGTTTTTTCACTTCCAATTTCGTGAAAAAACGAGTTTTTATCATGAAATTGTATGTTATAAGGCGAAATTCATGTCTCCGCTGAAAATCGACCTTCCACCATGATCTTCAGTTCCAAATAGGCAAAAGAAACTGAAGAAATAGGGAAAAATTTCTCATTGCAATCGAGAGATGCCAAGGCAACGTGTTTGAACTTCCAATTTCGTGAAATAACGAGTTTTTATCATGATATTGGATGTTATAAGCAGAAATTCATATCTCCGCTAAAAGTTGGGATTCTCCCATGATTTTCAATTTCAAATAGGTAAAAGGAACTCAAGAAACGGGAAAAAAACCTCACGATCCTGGAGAGAAACCAAGGCAACGTTTTTTCACTTCCAATTTCGTGAAAAAACGAGTTTTTATCATGAAATTGTATGTTATAAGGCGGAATTCATGTCTCCGCTGAAAATCGACCTTCCACCATGATCTTCAGTTCCAAATAGGCAAAAGAAACTGAAGAAACAGGGAGAAATTTCTCATTGCCCTCGAGAGACGCCAAGGCAACGTGTTTTCACTTCCAATTTCGTGAAAAAACGAGTATTTATCATGATATTGGATGTTATAAGCAGAAATTCATATCTCCGCTAAAAGTCTGGATTCTCCAATGATTTTCAATTTCAAAAAGGCAAAAAGAACTCAAGAAACGGGAAAAAAACCTCACGATCCTGGAGAGAAACCAAGGCAACGTTTTTTCACTTCCAATTTCGTGAAAAAACGAGTTTTTATCATGAAATTGTATGTTATAAGGCGGAATTCATGTCTCCGCTGAAATCGACCTTCCACCATGATCTTCAGTTCCAAATAGGCAAAAGAAACTGAAGAAACAGGGAGAAATTTCTCATTGCCCTCGAGAGACGCCAAGGCAACGTGTTTTCACTTCCAATTTCGTGAAAAAACGAGTATTTATCATGATATCGGATGTTATAAGTAGAAATTCATATCTCCGCTAAAAGTCGGGATTCTCCGATGATTTTCAATTTCAAATAGGCAAAAGGAACTCAAGAAACTGGAAAATAAACCTCACGACCCTGGAGAAAAACCAAGGCAACGTTTTTTCACTTCTAATTTCGTGAAAAAACGAATTTTTATCATGAAATTGTATGTTATAAGGCGAAATTCATGTCTCCGCCGAAAATCGACCTTCCACCATGATCTTCAGTTCCAAATAGGCGAAAGAAACTGAAGAAACAGGGAGAAATTTCTCATTGCCCTCGAGAGACGCCAAGGCAACGTGTTTTCACTTACAATTTCGTGAAATAACGAGTTTTTATCATGATATTGGATGTTATAAGCAGAAATTCATATCTCCGCTAAAAGTCTGGATTCTCCCATGATTTTCAATTTCAAAAAGGCGAAAAGAACTCAATAAACGGAAAGAAAACCTCACGACCCTAGAGAGAAACCAAGGCAACGTTTTTTCACTTCCAATTTCGTGAAAAAACGAGTTTTTATCATGAAATTGTATGTTATAAGGCGGAATTCATGTCTCCGCTGAAAATCGACCTTCCACCATGATCTTCAGTTCCAAATAGGCAAAAGAAACTGAAGAAACAGGGAGAAATTTCTCATTGCCCTCGAGAGACGCCAAGGCAACGTGTTTTCACTTACAATTTCGTGAAATAACGAGTTTTTATCATGATACTGGATGTTATAAGCAGAAATTCATATCTCCGCTAAAAGTCTGGATTCTCCCATGATTTTCAATTTCAAAAAGGCAAAAAGAATTCAAGAAACGGGAAAAAAAACCTCACGACCCTGGAGAGAAACCAAGGCAACGTTTTTTCACTTCCAATTTCGTGAAAAAACGAGTTTTTATCATGAAATTGTATGTTATAAGGCGAAATTCATGTCTCCGCTGAAAATCGACCTTCCACCATGATCTTCAGTTCCAAATAGGCAAAAGAAACTGAAGAAACAGGGAGAAATTTCTCATTGCCCTCGAGAGACGCCAAGGCAACGTGTTTTCACTTACAATTTCGTGAAAAAACGAGTATTTATCATGATATCGGATGTTATAAGCAGAAATTCATAAAGTTGGGATTCTCCCATGATTTTCAATTTCAAATAGGCAAAAGGAACACAAGAAATGGGAAAAAAACCTCACGACCCTGGAGAGAAACCAAGGCAACGTTTTTTCACTTCCAATTTCGTGAAAAAACGAGTTTTTATCATGAAATTGTATGTTATAAGGCGGAATTCATGTCTCCGCTGAAAATCGACCTTCCACCATGATCTTCAGTTCCAAATAGGCAAAAGAAACTGAAGAAACAGGGAGAAATTTCTCATTGCCCTCGAGAGACGCCAAGGCAACGTGTTTTCACTTACAATTTCGTGAAATAACGAGTTTTTATCATGATACTGGATGTTATAAGCAGAAATTCATATCTCCGCTAAAAGTCTGGATTCTCCCATGATTTTCAATTTCAAAAAGGCAAAAAGAATTCAAGAAACGGGAAAAAAAACCTCACGACCCTGGAGAGAAACCAAGGCAACGTTTTTTCACTTCCAATTTCGTGAAAAAACGAGTTTTTATCATGAAATTGTATGTTATAAGGCGAAATTCATGTCTCCGCTGAAAATCGACCTTCCACCATGATCTTCAGTTCCAAATAGGCAAAAGAAACTGAAGAAACAGGGAGAAATTTCTCATTGCCCTCGAGAGACGCCAAGGCAACGTGTTTTCACTTCCAATTTCGTGAAAAAACGAGTATTTATCATGATATCGGATGTTATAAGCAGAAATTCATAAAGTTGGGATTCTCCCATGATTTTCAATTTCAAATAGGCAAAAGGAACACATGAAATGGGAAAAAAACCTCACGACCCTGGAGAGAAACCAAGGCAACGTTTTTTCACTTCCAATTTCGTGAAAAAACGAGTTTTTATCATGAAATTGTATGTTATAAGGCGAAATTCATGACTCCGCTGAAAATCGACGTTCCACCATGATCTTCAGTTCCAAATAGGCGAAAGAAACTGAAGAAACAGGGAGAAATTTCTCATTGCCCTCGAGAGACGCCAAGGCAACGTGTTTTCACTTCCAATTTCGTGAAAAAACGAGTATTTATCATGATATTGGATGTTATAAGCAGAAAATCATATCTCCGCTAAAAGTCTGGATTCTCCCATGATTTTCAATTTCAAAAAGGCGAAAGGAACTCAAGAAACGGTAAAAAAAACTCACGACCCTTGAGAGAAACCAAGGCAACGTTTTTTCACTTCCAATTTCGTGAAAAAACGAGTTTTTATCATGAAATTGTATGTTATAAGGCGAAATTCATGTCTCCGCTGAAAATCGACCTTCCACCATGATCTTCAGTTCCAAATAGGCAAAAGAAACTGAAGAAATAGGGAAAAATTTCTCATTGCAATCGAGAGATGCCAAGGCAACGTGTTTGAACTTCCAATTTCGTGAAATAACGAGTTTTTATCATGATATTGGATGTTATAAGCAGAAATTCATATCTCCGCTAAAAGTTGGGATTCTCCCATGATTTTCAATTTCAAATAGGCAAAAGGAACACAAGAAATGGGAAAAAAACCTCACGACCCTGGAGAGAAACCAAGGCAACGTTTTTTCACTTCCAATTTCGTGAAAAAACGAGTTTTTATCATGAAATTGTATGTTATAAGGCGAAATTCATGACTCCGCTGAAAATCGACGTTCCACCATGATCTTCAGTTCCAAATAGGCAAAAGAAACTGAAGAAACAGGGAGAAATTTCTCATTGCCCTCGAGAGGCGCCAAGGCAACGTGTTTTCACTTACAATTTCGTGAAATAACGAGTTTTTATCATGATACTGGATGTTATAAGCAGAAATTCATATCTCCGCTAAAAGTCTGTATTCTCCCATGATTTTCAATTTCAAAAAGGCAAAAAGAACTCAAGAAACGGAAAAAAAACCTCACGACCCTAGAGAGAAACCAAGGCAACGTTTTTTCACTTCCAATTTCGTGAAAAAACGAGTTTTTATCATGAAATTGTTAGTTATAAGGCGAAATTCATGTCTCCGCTGAAAATCGACCTTCCACCATGATCTTCAGTTCCAAATAGGCAAAAGAAACTGAAGAAACAGGGAGAAATTTCTCATTGCCCTCGAGAGACGCCAAGGCAACGTGTTTTCACTTCCAATTTCGTGAAAAAACGAGTATTTATCATGATATTGGATGTTATAAGCAGAAATTCATATCTCCGCTAAAAGTCTGGATTCTCCCATGATTTTCAATTTCAAATAGGCAAAAGGAACACAAGAAATGGGAAAAAAACCTCACGACCCTGGAGAGAAACCAAGGCAACGTTTTTTCACTTCCAATTTCGTGAAAAAACGAGTTTTTATCATGAAATTGTATGTTATAAGGCGGAATTCATGTCTCCGCTGAAAATCGACCTTCCACCATGATCTTCAGTTCCAAATAGGCAAAAGAAACTGAAGAAACAGGGAGAAATTTCTCATTGCCCTCGAGAGACGCCAAGGCAACGTGTTTTCACTTCCAATTTCGTGAAATAACGAGTTTTTATCATGATATTGGATGTTATAAGCAGAAATTCATATCTCCGCTAAAAGTCTGGATTCTCCCATGATTTTGAATTTCAAAAAGGCAAAAAGAATTCAAGAAACGGGAAAAAAAACCTCACGTCCCTGGAGAGAAACCAAGGCAACGTTTTTTCACTTCCAATTTCGTGAAAAAACGAGTTTTTATCATGAAATTGTATGTTATAAGGCGAAATTCATGTCTCCGCTGAAAATCGACCTTCCACCATGATCTTCAGTTCCAAATAGGCGAAAGAAACTGAAGAAACAGGGAGAAATTTCTCATTGCCCTCGAGAGACGCCAAGGCAACGTGTTTTCACTTCCAATTTCGTGAAAAAACGAGTATTTATCATGATATTGGATGTTATAAGCAGAAATTCATATCTCCGCTAAAAGTCTGGATTCTCCCATGATTTTCAATTTCAAATAGGCAAAAGGAACACAAGAAATGGGAAAAAAACATCACGACCCTGGAGAGAAACCAAGGCAACGTTTTTTCACTTCCAATTTCGTGAAAAAACGAGTTTTTATCACGAAATTGTATGTTATAAGGCGAAATTCATGTCTCCGCTGAAAATCGACCTTCCACCATGATCTTCAGTTCCAAATAGGCGAAAGAAACTGAAGAAACAGGGAGAAATTTCTCATTGCCCTCGAGAGACGCCAAGGCAACGTGTTTTCACTTCCAATTTCGTGAAATAACGAGTTTTTATCATGATATTGGATGTTATAAGCAGAAATTCATATCTCCGCTAAAAGTCTGGATTCTCCCATGATTTTCAATTTCAAAAAGGCGAAAGGAACTCAAGAAACGGTAAAAAAAACTCACGACCCTGGAGAGAAACCAAGGCAACGTTTTTTCACTTCAAATTTCGTGAAAAAACGAGTTTTTATCATGAAATTGTATGTTATAAGGCGAAATTCATGTCTCCGCTGAAAATCGACCTTCCACCATGATCTTCAGTTCCAAATAGGCAAAAGAAACTGAAGAAACAGGGAGAAATTTCTCATTGCCCTCGAGAGACGCCAAGGCAACGTGTTTTCACTTACAATTTCGTGAAATAACGAGTTTTTATCATGATATTGGATGTTATAAGCAGAAATTCATATCTCCGCTAAAAGTTGGGATTCTCCCATGATTTTCAATTTCAAATAGGTAAAAGGAACTCCAGAAACGGGAAAAAAACCTCACGATCCTGGAGAGAAACCAAGGCAACGTTTTTTCACTTCCAATTTCGTGAAAAAACGAGTTTTTATCATGAAATTGTATGTTATAAGGCGGAATTCATGTCTCCGCTGAAAATCGACCTTCCACCATGATCTTCAGTTCCAAATAGGCAAAAGAAACTGAAGAAACAGGGAGAAATTTCTCATTGCCCTCGAGAGGCGCCAAGGCAACGTGTTTTCACTTACAATTTCGTGAAATAACGAGTTTTTATCATGATACTGGATGTTATAAGCAGAAATTCATATCTCCGCTAAAAGTCTGTATTCTCCCATGATTTTCAATTTCAAAAAGGCAAAAAGAACTCAAGAAACGGAAAAAAAACCTCACGACCCTAGAGAGAAACCAAGGCAACGTTTTTTCACTTCCAATTTCGTGAAAAAACGAGTTTTTATCATGAAATTGTATGTTATAAGGCGAAATTCATGTCCCCGCTGAAAATCGACCTTCCACCATGATCTTCAGTTCCAAATAGGCGAAAGAAACTGAAGAAACAGGGAGAAATTTCTCATTGCCCTCGAGAGACGCCAAGGCAACGTGTTTTCACTTCCAATTTCGTGAAAAAACGAGTATTTATCATGATATTGGATGTTATAAGCAGAAATTCATATCTCCGCTAAAAGTCTGGATTCTCCCATGATTTTCAATTTCAAAAAGGCGAAAGGAACTCAAGAAACGGTAAAAAAAACTCACGACCCTTGAGAGAAACCAAGGCAACGTTTTTTCACTTCCAATTTCGTGAAAAAACGAGTTTTTATCATGAAATTGTATGTTATAAGGCGAAATTCATGTCTCCGCTGAAAATCGACCTTCCACCATGATCTTCAGTTCCAAATAGGCAAAAGAAACTGAAGAAACAGGGAAAAATTTCTCATTGCCCTCGAGAGACGCCAAGGCAACGTGTTTTCACTTACAATTTCGTGAAATACCGAGTTTTTATCATGATATTGGATGTTATAAGCAGAAATTCATATCTCCGCTAAAAGTCTGGATTCTCCCATGATTTTCAATTTCAAAAAGGCGAAAGGAACTCAAGAAACGGTAAAAAAAACTCACGACCCTGGAGAGAAACCAAGGCAACGTTTTTTCACTTCCAATTTCGTGAAAAAACGAGTTTTTATCATGAAATTGTATGTTATAAGGCGAAATTCATGTCTCCGCTGAAAATCGACATTCTGCCATGATTTTCAATTCCAAATAGGCAAAAGAAACTGAAGAAATAGGGAAAAATTTATCATTGCAATCGAGAGATGCCAAGGCAACGTGTTTGAACTTCCAATTTCGTGAAATAACGAGTTTTTATCATGATATTGGATGTTATAAGCAGAAATTCATATCTCCGCTAAAAGTTGGGATTCTCCCATGATTTTCAATTTCAAATAGGTAAAAGGAACTCAAGAAACGGGAAAAAAACCTCACGATCCTGGAGAGAAACCAAGGCAACGTTTTTTCACTTCCAATTTCGTGAAAAAACGAGTTTTTATCATGAAATTGTATGTTATAAGGCGGAATTCATGTCTCCGCTGAAAATCGACCTTCCACCATGATCTTCAGTTCCAAATAGGCGAAAGAAACTGAAGAAACAGGGAGAAATTTCTCATTGCCCTCGAGAGACGCCAAGGCAACGTGTTTTCACTTACAATTTCGTGAAATAACGAGTTTTTATCATGATATTGGATGTTATAAGCAGAAATTCATATCTCCGCTAAAAGTCTGGATTCTCCCATGATTTTCAATTTCAAAAAGGCAAAAAGAACTCAATAAACGGAAAGAAAACCTCACGACCCTAGAGAGAAACCAAGGCAACGTTTTTTCACTTCCAATTTCGTGAAAAAACGAGTTTTTATCATGAAATAGTTAGTTATAAGGCGAAATTCATGTCTCCGCTGAAAATCGACCTTCCACCATGATCTTCAGTTCCAAATAGGCAAAAGAAACTGAAGAAACAGGGAGAAATTTCTCATTGCCCTCGAGAGACGCCAAGGCAACGTGTTTTCACTTACAATTTCGTGAAATAACGAGTTTTTATCATGATACTGGATGTTATAAGCAGAAATTCATATCTCCGCTAAAAGTCTGGATTCTCCCATGATTTTCAATTTCAAAAAGGCAAAAAGAATTCAAGAAACGGGAAAAAAAACCTCACGACCCTGGAGAGAAACCAAGGCAACGTTTTTTCACTTCCAATTTCGTGAAAAAACGAGTTTTTATCATGAAATTGTATGTTATAAGGCGAAATTCATGTCTCCGCTGAAAATCGACATTCCACCATGATCTTCAGTTCCAAATAGGCAAAAGAAACTGAAGAAACAGGGAGAAATTTCTCATTGCCCTCGAGAGACGCCAAGGCAACGTGTTTTCACTTCCAATTTCGTGAAAAAACGAGTATTTATCATGATATCGGATGTTATAAGCAGAAATTCATAAAGTTGGGATTCTCCCATGATTTTCAATTTCAAATAGGCAAAAGGAACACAAGAAATGGGAAAAAAACCTCACGACCCTGGAGAGAAACCAAGGCAACGTTTTTTCACTTCCAATTTCGTGAAAAAACGAGTTTTTATCATGAAATTGTATGTTATAAGGCGAAATTCATGTCTCCGCTGAAAATCGACCTTCCACCATGATCTTCAGTTCCAAATAGGCGAAAGAAACTGAAGAAACAGGGAGAAATTTCTCATTGCCCTCGAGAGACGCCAAGGCAACGTGTTTTCACTTCCAATTTCGTGAAAAAACGAGTATTTATCATGATATTGGATGTTATAAGCAGAAATTCATATCTCCGCTAAAAGTCTGGATTCTCCCATGATTTTCAATTTCAAAAAGGCGAAAGGAACTCAAGAAACGGTAAAAAAAACTCACGACCCTTGAGAGAAACCAAGGCAACGTTTTTTCACTTCCAATTTCGTGAAAAAACGAGTTTTTATCATGAAATTGTATGTTATAAGGCGAAATTCATGTCTCCGCTGAAAATCGACCTTCCACCATGATCTTCAGTTCCAAATAGGCAAAAGAAACTGAAGAAATAGGGAAAAATTTCTCATTGCAATCGAGAGATGCCAAGGCAACGTGTTTGAACTTCCAATTTCGTGAAATAACGAGTTTTTATCATGATATTGGATGTTATAAGCAGAAATTCATATCTCCGCTAAAAGTTGGGATTCTCCCATGATTTTCAATTTCAAATAGGTAAAAGGAACTCAAGAAACGGGAAAAAAACCTCACGATCCTGGAGAGAAACCAAGGCAACGTTTTTTCACTTCCAATTTCGTGAAAAAACGAGTTTTTATCATGAAATTGTATGTTATAAGGCGGAATTCATGTCTCCGCTGAAAATCGACCTTCCACCATGATCTTCAGTTCCAAATAGGCAAAAGAAACTGAAGAAACAGGGAGAAATTTCTCATTGCCCTCGAGAGAGGCCAAGGCAACGTGTTTTCACTTCCAATTTCGTGAAAAAACGAGTATTTATCATGATATTGGATGTTATAAGCAGAAATTCATATCTCCGCTAAAAGTCTGGATTCTCCAATGATTTTCAATTTCAAAAAGGCAAAAAGAACTCAAGAAACGGGAAAAAAACCTCACGATCCTGGAGAGAAACCAAGGCAACGTTTTTTCACTTCCAATTTCGTGAAAAAACGAGTTTTTATCATGAAATTGTATGTTATAAGGCGGAATTCATGTCTCCGCTGAAATCGACCTTCCACCATGATCTTCAGTTCCAAATAGGCAAAAGAAACTGAAGAAACAGGGAGAAATTTCTCATTGCCCTCGAGAGACGCCAAGGCAACGTGTTTTCACTTCCAATTTCGTGAAAAAACGAGTATTTATCATGATATCGGATGTTATAAGTAGAAATTCATATCTCCGCTAAAAGTCGGGATTCTCCGATGATTTTCAATTTCAAATAGGCAAAAGGAACTCAAGAAACTGGAAAATAAACCTCACGACCCTGGAGAAAAACCAAGGCAACGTTTTTTCACTTCTAATTTCGTGAAAAAACGAATTTTTATCATGAAATTGTATGTTATAAGGCGAAATTCATGTCTCCGCCGAAAATCGACCTTCCACCATGATCTTCAGTTCCAAATAGGCGAAAGAAACTGAAGAAACAGGGAGAAATTTCTCATTGCCCTCGAGAGACGCCAAGGCAACGTGTTTTCACTTACAATTTCGTGAAATAACGAGTTTTTATCATGATATTGGATGTTATAAGCAGAAATTCATATCTCCGCTAAAAGTCTGGATTCTCCCATGATTTTCAATTTCAAAAAGGCGAAAAGAACTCAATAAACGGAAAGAAAACCTCACGACCCTAGAGAGAAACCAAGGCAACGTTTTTTCACTTCCAATTTCGTGAAAAAACGAGTTTTTATCATGAAATTGTATGTTATAAGGCGGAATTCATGTCTCCGCTGAAAATCGACCTTCCACCATGATCTTCAGTTCCAAATAGGCAAAAGAAACTGAAGAAACAGGGAGAAATTTCTCATTGCCCTCGAGAGACGCCAAGGCAACGTGTTTTCACTTACAATTTCGTGAAATAACGAGTTTTTATCATGATACTGGATGTTATAAGCAGAAATTCATATCTCCGCTAAAAGTCTGGATTCTCCCATGATTTTCAATTTCAAAAAGGCAAAAAGAATTCAAGAAACGGGAAAAAAAACCTCACGACCCTGGAGAGAAACCAAGGCAACGTTTTTTCACTTCCAATTTCGTGAAAAAACGAGTTTTTATCATGAAATTGTATGTTATAAGGCGAAATTCATGTCTCCGCTGAAAATCGACCTTCCACCATGATCTTCAGTTCCAAATAGGCAAAAGAAACTGAAGAAACAGGGAGAAATTTCTCATTGCCCTCGAGAGACGCCAAGGCAACGTGTTTTCACTTAGAATTTCGTGAAAAAACGAGTATTTATCATGATATCGGATGTTATAAGCAGAAATTCATAAAGTTGGGATTCTCCCATGATTTTCAATTTCAAATAGGCAAAAGGAACACAAGAAATGGGAAAAAAACCTCACGACCCTGGAGAGAAACCAAGGCAACGTTTTTTCACTTCCAATTTCGTGAAAAAACGAGTTTTTATCATGAAATTGTATGTTATAAGGCGGAATTCATGTCTCCGCTGAAAATCGACCTTCCACCATGATCTTCAGTTCCAAATAGGCAAAAGAAACTGAAGAAACAGGGAGAAATTTCTCATTGCCCTCGAGAGACGCCAAGGCAACGTGTTTTCACTTACAATTTCGTGAAATAACGAGTTTTTATCATGATACTGGATGTTATAAGCAGAAATTCATATCTCCGCTAAAAGTCTGGATTCTCCCATGATTTTCAATTTCAAAAAGGCAAAAAGAATTCAAGAAACGGGAAAAAAAACCTCACGACCCTGGAGAGAAACCAAGGCAACGTTTTTTCACTTCCAATTTCGTGAAAAAACGAGTTTTTATCATGAAATTGTATGTTATAAGGCGAAATTCATGTCTCCGCTGAAAATCGACCTTCCACCATGATCTTCAGTTCCAAATAGGCAAAAGAAACTGAAGAAACAGGGAGAAATTTCTCATTGCCCTCGAGAGACGCCAAGGCAACGTGTTTTCACTTCCAATTTCGTGAAAAAACGAGTATTTATCATGATATCGGATGTTATAAGCAGAAATTCATAAAGTTGGGATTCTCCCATGATTTTCAATTTCAAATAGGAAAAAAGAAACACAAGAAATGGGAAAAAAACCTCACGACCCTGGAGAGAAACCAAGGCAACGTTTTTTCACTTCCAATTTCGTGAAAAAACGAGTTTTTATCATGAAATTGTATGTTATAAGGCGAAATTCATGACTCCGCTGAAAATCGACGTTCCACCATGATCTTCAGTTCCAAATAGGCGAAAGAAACTGAAGAAACAGGGAGAAATTTCTCATTGCCCTCGAGAGACGCCAAGGCAACGTGTTTTCACTTCCAATTTCGTGAAAAAACGAGTATTTATCATGATATTGGATGTTATAAGCAGAAATTCATATCTCCGCTAAAAGTCTGGATTCTCCCATGATTTTCAATTTCAAAAAGGCGAAAGGAACTCAAGAAACGGTAAAAAAAACTCACGACCCTTGAGAGAAACCAAGGCAACGTTTTTTCACTTCCAATTTCGTGAAAAAACGAGTTTTTATCATGAAATTGTATGTTATAAGGCGAAATTCATGTCTCCGCTGAAAATCGACCTTCCACCATGATCTTCAGTTCCAAATAGGCAAAAGAAACTGAAGAAATAGGGAAAAATTTCTCATTGCAATCGAGAGATGCCAAGGCAACGTGTTTGAACTTCCAATTTCGTGAAATAACGAGTTTTTATCATGATATTGGATGTTATAAGCAGAAATTCATATCTCCGCTAAAAGTTGGGATTCTCCCATGATTTTCAATTTCAAATAGGCAAAAGGAACACAAGAAATGGGAAAAAAACCTCACGACCCTGGAGAGAAACCAAGGCAACGTTTTTTCACTTCCAATTTCGTGAAAAAACGAGTTTTTATCATGAAATTGTATGTTATAAGGCGAAATTCATGACTCCGCTGAAAATCGACGTTCCACCATGATCTTCAGTTCCAAATAGGCAAAAGAAACTGAAGAAACAGGGAGAAATTTCTCATTGCCCTCGAGAGGCGCCAAGGCAACGTGTTTTCACTTACAATTTCGTGAAATAACGAGTTTTTATCATGATACTGGATGTTATAAGCAGAAATTCATATCTCCGCTAAAAGTCTGTATTCTCCCATGATTTTCAATTTCAAAAAGGCAAAAAGAACTCAAGAAACGGAAAAAAAACCTCACGACCCTAGAGAGAAACCAAGGCAAAGTTTTTTCACTTCCAATTTCGTGAAAAAACGAGTTTTTATCATGAAATTGTTAGTTATAAGGCGAAATTCATGTCTCCGCTGAAAATCGACCTTCCACCATGATCTTCAGTTCCAAATAGGCAAAAGAAACTGAAGAAACAGGGAGAAATTTCTCATTGCCCTCGAGAGACGCCAAGGCAACGTGTTTTCACTTCCAATTTCGTGAAAAAACGAGTATTTATCATGATATTGGATGTTATAAGCAGAAATTCATATCTCCGCTAAAAGTCTGGATTCTCCCATGATTTTCAATTTCAAATAGGCAAAAGGAACACAAGAAATGGGAAAAAAACCTCACGACCCTGGAGAGAAACCAAGGCAACGTTTTTTCACTTCCAATTTCGTGAAAAAACGAGTTTTTATCATGAAATTGTATGTTATAAGGCGGAATTCATGTCTCCGCTGAAAATCGACCTTCCACCATGATCTTCAGTTCCAAATAGGCAAAAGAAACTGAAGAAACAGGGAGAAATTTCTCATTGCCCTCGAGAGACGCCAAGGCAACGTGTTTTCACTTCCAATTTCGTGAAATAACGAGTTTTTATCATGATATTGGATGTTATAAGCAGAAATTCATATCTCCGCTAAAAGTCTGGATTCTCCCATGATTTTGAATTTCAAAAAGGCAAAAAGAATTCAAGAAACGGGAAAAAAAACCTCACGTCCCTGGAGAGAAACCAAGGCAACGTTTTTTCACTTCCAATTTCGTGAAAAAACGAGTTTTTATCATGAAATTGTATGTTATAAGGCGAAATTCATGTCTCCGCTGAAAATCGACCTTCCACCATGATCTTCAGTTCCAAATAGGCGAAAGAAACTGAAGAAACAGGGAGAAATTTCTCATTGCCCTCGAGAGACGCCAAGGCAACGTGTTTTCACTTCCAATTTCGTGAAAAAACGAGTATTTATCATGATATTGGATGTTATAAGCAGAAATTCATATCTCCGCTAAAAGTCTGGATTCTCCCATGATTTTCAATTTCAAATAGGCAAAAGGAACACAAGAAATGGGAAAAAAACATCACGACCCTGGAGAGAAACCAAGGCAACGTTTTTTCACTTCCAATTTCGTGAAAAAACGAGTTTTTATCACGAAATTGTATGTTATAAGGCGAAATTCATGTCTCCGCTGAAAATCGACCTTCCACCATGATCTTCAGTTCCAAATAGGCGAAAGAAACTGAAGAAACAGGGAGAAATTTCTCATTGCCCTCGAGAGACGCCAAGGCAACGTGTTTTCACTTCCAATTTCTTGAAATAACGAGTTTTTATCATGATATTGGATGTTATAAGCAGAAATTCATATCTCCGCTAAAAGTCTGGATTCTCCCATGATTTTCAATTTCAAAAAGGCGAAAGGAACTCAAGAAACGGTAAAAAAAACTCACGACCCTGGAGAGAAACCAAGGCAACGTTTTTTCACTTCCAATTTCGTGAAAAAACGAGTTTTTATCATGAAATTGTTAGTTATAAGGCGAAATTCATGTCTCCGCTGAAAATCGACCTTCCACCATGATCTTCAGTTCCAAATAGGCAAAAGAAACTGAAGAAACAGGGAGAAATTTCTCATTGCCCTCGAGAGACGCCAAGGCAACGTGTTTTCACTTACAATTTCGTGAAATAACGAGTTTTTATCATGATATTGGATGTTATAAGCAGAAATTCATATCTCCGCTAAAAGTTGGGATTCTCCCATGATTTTCAATTTCAAATAGGTAAAAGGAACTCCAGAAACGGGAAAAAAACCTCACGATCCTGGAGAGAAACCAAGGCAACGTTTTTTCACTTCCAATTTCGTGAAAAAACGAGTTTTTATCATGAAATTGTATGTTATAAGGCGGAATTCATGTCTCCGCTGAAAATCGACCTTCCACCATGATCTTCAGTTCCAAATAGGCAAAAGAAACTGAAGAAACAGGGAGAAATTTCTCATTGCCCTCGAGAGGCGCCAAGGCAACGTGTTTTCACTTACAATTTCGTGAAATAACGAGTTTTTATCATGATACTGGATGTTATAAGCAGAAATTCATATCTCCGCTAAAAGTCTGTATTCTCCCATGATTTTCAATTTCAAAAAGGCAAAAAGAACTCAAGAAACGGAAAAAAAACCTCACGACCCTAGAGAGAAACCAAGGCAACGTTTTTTCACTTCCAATTTCGTGAAAAAACGAGTTTTTATCATGAAATTGTTAGTTATAAGGCGAAATTCATGTCTCCGCTGAAAATCGACCTTCCACCATGATCTTCAGTTCCAAATAGGCAAAAGAAACTGAAGAAACAGGGAGAAATTTCTCATTGCCCTCGAGAGACGCCAAGGCAACGTGTTTTCACTTCCAATTTCGTGAAAAAACGAGTATTTATCATGATATTGGATGTTATAAGCAGAAATTCATATCTCCGCTAAAAGTCTGGATTCTCCCATGATTTTCAATTTCAAATAGGCAAAAGGAACACAAGAAATGGGAAAAAAACCTCACGACCCTGGAGAGAAACCAAGGCAACGTTTTTTCACTTCCAATTTCGTGAAAAAACGAGTTTTTATCATGAAATTGTATGTTATAAGGCGGAATTCATGTCTCCGCTGAAAATCGACCTTCCACCATGATCTTCAGTTCCAAATAGGCAAAAGAAACTGAAGAAACAGGGAGAAATTTCTCATTGCCCTCGAGAGACGCCAAGGCAACGTGTTTTCACTTCCAATTTCGTGAAATAACGAGTTTTTATCATGATATTGGATGTTATAAGCAGAAATTCATATCTCCGCTAAAAGTCTGGATTCTCCCATGATTTTCAATTTCAAAAAGGCAAAAAGAATTCAAGAAACGGGAAAAAAAACCTCACGTCCCTGGAGAGAAACCAAGGCAACGTTTTTTCACTTCCAATTTCGTGAAAAAACGAGTTTTTATCATGAAATTGTATGTTATAAGGCGAAATTCATGTCTCCGCTGAAAATCGACCTTCCACCATGATCTTCAGTTCCAAATAGGCGAAAGAAACTGAAGAAACAGGGAGAAATTTCTCATTGCCCTCGAGAGACGCCAAGGCAACGTGTTTTCACTTCCAATTTCGTGAAAAAACGAGTATTTATCATGATATTGGATGTTATAAGCAGAAATTCATATCTCCGCTAAAAGTCTGGATTCTCCCATGATTTTCAATTTCAAATAGGCAAAAGGAACACAAGAAATGGGAAAAAAACATCACGACCCTGGAGAGAAACCAAGGCAACGTTTTTTCACTTCCAATTTCGTGAAAAAACGAGTTTTTATCACGAAATTGTATGTTATAAGGCGAAATTCATGTCTCCGCTGAAAATCGACCTTCCACCATGATCTTCAGTTCCAAATAGGCGAAAGAAACTGAAGAAACAGGGAGAAATTTCTCATTGCCCTCGAGAGACGCCAAGGCAACGTGTTTTCACTTCCAATTTCGTGAAATAACGAGTTTTTATCATGATATTGGATGTTATAAGCAGAAATTCATATCTCCGCTAAAAGTCTGGATTCTCCCATGATTTTCAATTTCAAAAAGGCGAAAGGAACTCAAGAAACGGTAAAAAAAACTCACGACCCTGGAGAGAAACCAAGGCAACGTTTTTTCACTTCAAATTTCGTGAAAAAACGAGTTTTTATCATGAAATTGTATGTTATAAGGCGAAATTCATGTCTCCGCTGAAAATCGACCTTCCACCATGATCTTCAGTTCCAAATAGGCGAAAGAAACTGAAGAAACAGGGAGAAATTTCTCATTGCCCTCGAGAGACGCCAAGGCAACGTGTTTTCACTTACAATTTCGTGAAATAACGAGTTTTTATCATGATATTGGATGTTATAAGCAGAAATTCATATCTCCGCTAAAAGTCTGGATTCTCCCATGATTTTCAATTTCAAAAAGGCAAAAAGAACTCAATAAACGGAAAGAAAACCTCACGACCCTAGAGAGAAACCAAGGCAACGTTTTTTCACTTCCAATTTCGTGAAAAAACGAGTTTTTATCATGAAATAGTTAGTTATAAGGCGAAATTCATGTCTCCGCTGAAAATCGACCTTCCACCATGATCTTCAGTTCCAAATAGGCAAAAGAAACTGAAGAAACAGGGAGAAATTTCTCATTGCCCTCGAGAGACGCCAAGGCAACGTGTTTTCACTTACAATTTCGTGAAATAACGAGTTTTTATCATGATACTGGATGTTATAAGCAGAAATTCATATCTCCGCTAAAAGTCTGGATTCTCCCATGATTTTCAATTTCAAAAAGGCAAAAAGAATTCAAGAAACGGGAAAAAAAAACCTCACGACCCTGGAGAGAAACCAAGGCAACGTTTTTTCACTTCCAATTTCGTGAAAAAACGAGTTTTTATCATGAAATTGTATGTTATAAGGCGAAATTCATGTCTCCGCTGAAAATCGACATTCCACCATGATCTTCAGTTCCAAATAGGCAAAAGAAACTGAAGAAACAGGGAGAAATTTCTCATTGCCCTCGAGAGACGCCAAGGCAACGTGTTTTCACTTCCAATTTCGTGAAAAAACGAGTATTTATCATGATATCGGATGTTATAAGCAGAAATTCATAAAGTTGGGATTCTCCCATGATTTTCAATTTCAAATAGGCAAAAGGAACACAAGAAATGGGAAAAAAACCTCACGACCCTGGAGAGAAACCAAGGCAACGTTTTTTCACTTCCAATTTCGTGAAAAAACGAGTTTTTATCATGAAATTGTATGTTATAAGGCGAAATTCATGTCTCCGCTGAAAATCGACCTTCCACCATGATCTTCAGTTCCAAATAGGCGAAAGAAACTGAAGAAACAGGGAGAAATTTCTCATTGCCCTCGAGAGACGCCAAGGCAACGTGTTTTCACTTCCAATTTCGTGAAAAAACGAGTATTTATCATGATATTGGATGTTATAAGCAGAAATTCATATCTCCGCTAAAAGTCTGGATTCTCCCATGATTTTCAATTTCAAAAAGGCGAAAGGAACTCAAGAAACGGTAAAAAAAACTCACGACCCTTGAGAGAAACCAAGGCAACGTTTTTTCACTTCCAATTTCGTGAAAAAACGAGTTTTTATCATGAAATTGTATGTTATAAGGCGAAATTCATGTCTCCGCTGAAAATCGACCTTCCACCATGATCTTCAGTTCCAAATAGGCAAAAGAAACTGAAGAAATAGGGAAAAATTTCTCATTGCAATCGAGAGATGCCAAGGCAACGTGTTTGAACTTCCAATTTCGTGAAATAACGAGTTTTTATCATGATATTGGATGTTATAAGCAGAAATTCATATCTCCGCTAAAAGTTGGGATTCTCCCATGATTTTCAATTTCAAATAGGTAAAAGGAACTCAAGAAACGGGAAAAAAACCTCACGATCCTGGAGAGAAACCAAGGCAACGTTTTTTCACTTCCAATTTCGTGAAAAAACGAGTTTTTATCATGAAATTGTATGTTATAAGGCGGAATTCATGTCTCCGCTGAAAATCGACCTTCCACCATGATCTTCAGTTCCAAATAGGCAAAAGAAACTGAAGAAACAGGGAGAAATTTCTCATTGCCCTCGAGAGACGCCAAGGCAACGTGTTTTCACTTCCAATTTCGTGAAAAAACGAGTATTTATCATGATATTGGATGTTATAAGCAGAAATTCATATCTCCGCTAAAAGTCTGGATTCTCCAATGATTTTCAATTTCAAAAAGGCAAAAAGAACTCAAGAAACGGGAAAAAAACCTCACGATCCTGGAGAGAAACCAAGGCAACGTTTTTTCACTTCCAATTTCGTGAAAAAACGAGTTTTTATCATGAAATTGTATGTTATAAGGCGGAATTCATGTCTCCGCTGAAATCGACCTTCCACCATGATCTTCAGTTCCAAATAGGCAAAAGAAACTGAAGAAACAGGGAGAAATTTCTCATTGCCCTCGAGAGACGCCAAGGCAACGTGTTTTCACTTCCAATTTCGTGAAAAAACGAGTATTTATCATGATATCGGATGTTATAAGTAGAAATTCATATCTCCGCTAAAAGTCGGGATTCTCCGATGATTTTCAATTTCAAATAGGCAAAAGGAACTCAAGAAACTGGAAAATAAACCTCACGACCCTGGAGAAAAACCAAGGCAACGTTTTTTCACTTCTAATTTCGTGAAAAAACGAATTTTTATCATGAAATTGTATGTTATAAGGCGAAATTCATGTCTCCGCCGAAAATCGACCTTCCACCATGATCTTCAGTTCCAAATAGGCGAAAGAAACTGAAGAAACAGGGAGAAATTTCTCATTGCCCTCGAGAGACGCCAAGGCAACGTGTTTTCACTTACAATTTCGTGAAATAACGAGTTTTTATCATGATATTGGATGTTATAAGCAGAAATTCATATCTCCGCTAAAAGTCTGGATTCTCCCATGATTTTCAATTTCAAAAAGGCGAAAAGAACTCAATAAACGGAAAGAAAACCTCACGACCCTAGAGAGAAACCAAGGCAACGTTTTTTCACTTCCAATTTCGTGAAAAAACGAGTTTTTATCATGAAATTGTATGTTATAAGGCGGAATTCATGTCTCCGCTGAAAATCGACCTTCCACCATGATCTTCAGTTCCAAATAGGCAAAAGAAACTGAAGAAACAGGGAGAAATTTCTCATTGCCCTCGAGAGACGCCAAGGCAACGTGTTTTCACTTACAATTTCGTGAAATAACGAGTTTTTATCATGATACTGGATGTTATAAGCAGAAATTCATATCTCCGCTAAAAGTCTGGATTCTCCCATGATTTTCAATTTCAAAAAGGCAAAAAGAATTCAAGAAACGGGAAAAAAAACCTCACGACCCTGGAGAGAAACCAAGGCAACGTTTTTTCACTTCCAATTTCGTGAAAAAACGAGTTTTTATCATGAAATTGTATGTTATAAGGCGAAATTCATGTCTCCGCTGAAAATCGACCTTCCACCATGATCTTCAGTTCCAAATAGGCAAAAGAAACTGAAGAAACAGGGAGAAATTTCTCATTGCCCTCGAGAGACGCCAAGGCAACGTGTTTTCACTTACAATTTCGTGAAAAAACGAGTATTTATCATGATATCGGATGTTATAAGCAGAAATTCATAAAGTTGGGATTCTCCCATGATTTTCAATTTCAAATAGGCAAAAGGAACACAAGAAATGGGAAAAAAACCTCACGACCCTGGAGAGAAACCAAGGCAACGTTTTTTCACTTCCAATTTCGTGAAAAAACGAGTTTTTATCATGAAATTGTATGTTATAAGGCGGAATTCATGTCTCCGCTGAAAATCGACCTTCCACCATGATCTTCAGTTCCAAATAGGCAAAAGAAACTGAAGAAACAGGGAGAAATTTCTCATTGCCCTCGAGAGACGCCAAGGCAACGTGTTTTCACTTACAATTTCGTGAAATAACGAGTTTTTATCATGATACTGGATGTTATAAGCAGAAATTCATATCTCCGCTAAAAGTCTGGATTCTCCCATGATTTTCAATTTCAAAAAGGCAAAAAGAATTCAAGAAACGGGAAAAAAAACCTCACGACCCTGGAGAGAAACCAAGGCAACGTTTTTTCACTTCCAATTTCGTGAAAAAACGAGTTTTTATCATGAAATTGTATGTTATAAGGCGAAATTCATGTCTCCGCTGAAAATCGACCTTCCACCATGATCTTCAGTTCCAAATAGGCAAAAGAAACTGAAGAAACAGGGAGAAATTTCTCATTGCCCTCGAGAGACGCCAAGGCAACGTGTTTTCACTTCCAATTTCGTGAAAAAACGAGTATTTATCATGATATCGGATGTTATAAGCAGAAATTCATAAAGTTGGGATTCTCCCATGATTTTCAATTTCAAATAGGAAAAAAGAAACACAAGAAATGGGAAAAAAACCTCACGACCCTGGAGAGAAACCAAGGCAACGTTTTTTCACTTCCAATTTCGTGAAAAAACGAGTTTTTATCATGAAATTGTATGTTATAAGGCGAAATTCATGACTCCGCTGAAAATCGACGTTCCACCATGATCTTCAGTTCCAAATAGGCGAAAGAAACTGAAGAAACAGGGAGAAATTTCTCATTGCCCTCGAGAGACGCCAAGGCAACGTGTTTTCACTTCCAATTTCGTGAAAAAACGAGTATTTATCATGATATTGGATGTTATAAGCAGAAATTCATATCTCCGCTAAAAGTCTGGATTCTCCCATGATTTTCAATTTCAAAAAGGCGAAAGGAACTCAAGAAACGGTAAAAAAAACTCACGACCCTTGAGAGAAACCAAGGCAACGTTTTTTCACTTCCAATTTCGTGAAAAAACGAGTTTTTATCATGAAATTGTATGTTATAAGGCGAAATTCATGTCTCCGCTGAAAATCGACCTTCCACCATGATCTTCAGTTCCAAATAGGCAAAAGAAACTGAAGAAATAGGGAAAAATTTCTCATTGCAATCGAGAGATGCCAAGGCAACGTGTTTGAACTTCCAATTTCGTGAAATAACGAGTTTTTATCATGATATTGGATGTTATAAGCAGAAATTCATATCTCCGCTAAAAGTTGGGATTCTCCCATGATTTTCAATTTCAAATAGGCAAAAGGAACACAAGAAATGGGAAAAAAACCTCACGACCCTGGAGAGAAACCAAGGCAACGTTTTTTCACTTCCAATTTCGTGAAAAAACGAGTTTTTATCATGAAATTGTATGTTATAAGGCGAAATTCATGACTCCGCTGAAAATCGACGTTCCACCATGATCTTCAGTTCCAAATAGGCAAAAGAAACTGAAGAAACAGGGAGAAATTTCTCATTGCCCTCGAGAGGCGCCAAGGCAACGTGTTTTCACTTACAATTTCGTGAAATAACGAGTTTTTATCATGATACTGGATGTTATAAGCAGAAATTCATATCTCCGCTAAAAGTCTGTATTCTCCCATGATTTTCAATTTCAAAAAGGCAAAAAGAACTCAAGAAACGGAAAAAAAACCTCACGACCCTAGAGAGAAACCAAGGCAAAGTTTTTTCACTTCCAATTTCGTGAAAAAACGAGTTTTTATCATGAAATTGTTAGTTATAAGGCGAAATTCATGTCTCCGCTGAAAATCGACCTTCCACCATGATCTTCAGTTCCAAATAGGCAAAAGAAACTGAAGAAACAGGGAGAAATTTCTCATTGCCCTCGAGAGACGCCAAGGCAACGTGTTTTCACTTCCAATTTCGTGAAAAAACGAGTATTTATCATGATATTGGATGTTATAAGCAGAAATTCATATCTCCGCTAAAAGTCTGGATTCTCCCATGATTTTCAATTTCAAATAGGCAAAAGGAACACAAGAAATGGGAAAAAAACCTCACGACCCTGGAGAGAAACCAAGGCAACGTTTTTTCACTTCCAATTTCGTGAAAAAACGAGTTTTTATCATGAAATTGTATGTTATAAGGCGGAATTCATGTCTCCGCTGAAAATCGACCTTCCACCATGATCTTCAGTTCCAAATAGGCAAAAGAAACTGAAGAAACAGGGAGAAATTTCTCATTGCCCTCGAGAGACGCCAAGGCAACGTGTTTTCACTTCCAATTTCGTGAAATAACGAGTTTTTATCATGATATTGGATGTTATAAGCAGAAATTCATATCTCCGCTAAAAGTCTGGATTCTCCCATGATTTTGAATTTCAAAAAGGCAAAAAGAATTCAAGAAACGGGAAAAAAAACCTCACGTCCCTGGAGAGAAACCAAGGCAACGTTTTTTCACTTCCAATTTCGTGAAAAAACGAGTTTTTATCATGAAATTGTATGTTATAAGGCGAAATTCATGTCTCCGCTGAAAATCGACCTTCCACCATGATCTTCAGTTCCAAATAGGCGAAAGAAACTGAAGAAACAGGGAGAAATTTCTCATTGCCCTCGAGAGACGCCAAGGCAACGTGTTTTCACTTCCAATTTCGTGAAAAAACGAGTATTTATCATGATATTGGATGTTATAAGCAGAAATTCATATCTCCGCTAAAAGTCTGGATTCTCCCATGATTTTCAATTTCAAATAGGCAAAAGGAACACAAGAAATGGGAAAAAAACATCACGACCCTGGAGAGAAACCAAGGCAACGTTTTTTCACTTCCAATTTCGTGAAAAAACGAGTTTTTATCACGAAATTGTATGTTATAAGGCGAAATTCATGTCTCCGCTGAAAATCGACCTTCCACCATGATCTTCAGTTCCAAATAGGCGAAAGAAACTGAAGAAACAGGGAGAAATTTCTCATTGCCCTCGAGAGACGCCAAGGCAACGTGTTTTCACTTCCAATTTCTTGAAATAACGAGTTTTTATCATGATATTGGATGTTATAAGCAGAAATTCATATCTCCGCTAAAAGTCTGGATTCTCCCATGATTTTCAATTTCAAAAAGGCGAAAGGAACTCAAGAAACGGTAAAAAAAACTCACGACCCTGGAGAGAAACCAAGGCAACGTTTTTTCACTTCAAATTTCGTGAAAAAACGAGTTTTTATCATGAAATTGTATGTTATAAGGCGAAATTCATGTCTCCGCTGAAAATCGACCTTCCACCATGATCTTCAGTTCCAAATAGGCAAAAGAAACTGAAGAAACAGGGAGAAATTTCTCATTGCCCTCGAGAGACGCCAAGGCAACGTGTTTTCACTTACAATTTCGTGAAATAACGAGTTTTTATCATGATATTGGATGTTATAAGCAGAAATTCATATCTCCGCTAAAAGTTGGGATTCTCCCATGATTTTCAATTTCAAATAGGTAAAAGGAACTCCAGAAACGGGAAAAAAACCTCACGATCCTGGAGAGAAACCAAGGCAACGTTTTTTCACTTCCAATTTCGTGAAAAAACGAGTTTTTATCATGAAATTGTATGTTATAAGGCGGAATTCATGTCTCCGCTGAAAATCGACCTTCCACCATGATCTTCAGTTCCAAATAGGCAAAAGAAACTGAAGAAACAGGGAGAAATTTCTCATTGCCCTCGAGAGGCGCCAAGGCAACGTGTTTTCACTTACAATTTCGTGAAATAACGAGTTTTTATCATGATACTGGATGTTATAAGCAGAAATTCATATCTCCGCTAAAAGTCTGTATTCTCCCATGATTTTCAATTTCAAAAAGGCAAAAAGAACTCAAGAAACGGAAAAAAAACCTCACGACCCTAGAGAGAAACCAAGGCAACGTTTTTTCACTTCCAATTTCGTGAAAAAACGAGTTTTTATCATGAAATTGTTAGTTATAAGGCGAAATTCATGTCTCCGCTGAAAATCGACCTTCCACCATGATCTTCAGTTCCAAATAGGCAAAAGAAACTGAAGAAACAGGGAGAAATTTCTCATTGCCCTCGAGAGACGCCAAGGCAACGTGTTTTCACTTCCAATTTCGTGAAAAAACGAGTATTTATCATGATATTGGATGTTATAAGCAGAAATTCATATCTCCGCTAAAAGTCTGGATTCTCCCATGATTTTCAATTTCAAATAGGCAAAAGGAACACAAGAAATGGGAAAAAAACCTCACGACCCTGGAGAGAAACCAAGGCAACGTTTTTTCACTTCCAATTTCGTGAAAAAACGAGTTTTTATCATGAAATTGTATGTTATAAGGCGGAATTCATGTCTCCGCTGAAAATCGACCTTCCACCATGATCTTCAGTTCCAAATAGGCAAAAGAAACTGAAGAAACAGGGAGAAATTTCTCATTGCCCTCGAGAGACGCCAAGGCAACGTGTTTTCACTTCCAATTTCGTGAAATAACGAGTTTTTATCATGATATTGGATGTTATAAGCAGAAATTCATATCTCCGCTAAAAGTCTGGATTCTCCCATGATTTTCAATTTCAAAAAGGCAAAAAGAATTCAAGAAACGGGAAAAAAAACCTCACGTCCCTGGAGAGAAACCAAGGCAACGTTTTTTCACTTCCAATTTCGTGAAAAAACGAGTTTTTATCATGAAATTGTATGTTATAAGGCGAAATTCATGTCTCCGCTGAAAATCGACCTTCCACCATGATCTTCAGTTCCAAATAGGCGAAAGAAACTGAAGAAACAGGGAGAAATTTCTCATTGCCCTCGAGAGACGCCAAGGCAACGTGTTTTCACTTCCAATTTCGTGAAAAAACGAGTATTTATCATGATATTGGATGTTATAAGCAGAAATTCATATCTCCGCTAAAAGTCTGGATTCTCCCATGATTTTCAATTTCAAATAGGCAAAAGGAACACAAGAAATGGGAAAAAAACATCACGACCCTGGAGAGAAACCAAGGCAACGTTTTTTCACTTCCAATTTCGTGAAAAAACGAGTTTTTATCACGAAATTGTATGTTATAAGGCGAAATTCATGTCTCCGCTGAAAATCGACCTTCCACCATGATCTTCAGTTCCAAATAGGCGAAAGAAACTGAAGAAACAGGGAGAAATTTCTCATTGCCCTCGAGAGACGCCAAGGCAACGTGTTTTCACTTCCAATTTCGTGAAATAACGAGTTTTTATCATGATATTGGATGTTATAAGCAGAAATTCATATCTCCGCTAAAAGTCTGGATTCTCCCATGATTTTCAATTTCAAAAAGGCGAAAGGAACTCAAGAAACGGTAAAAAAAACTCACGACCCTGGAGAGAAACCAAGGCAACGTTTTTTCACTTCAAATTTCGTGAAAAAACGAGTTTTTATCATGAAATTGTATGTTATAAGGCGAAATTCATGTCTCCGCTGAAAATCGACCTTCCACCATGATCTTCAGTTCCAAATAGGCAAAAGAAACTGAAGAAACAGGGAGAAATTTCTCATTGCCCTCGAGAGACGCCAAGGCAACGTGTTTTCACTTACAATTTCGTGAAATAACGAGTTTTTATCATGATATTGGATGTTATAAGCAGAAATTCATATCTCCGCTAAAAGTTGGGATTCTCCCATGATTTTCAATTTCAAATAGGTAAAAGGAACTCAAGAAACGGGAAAAAAACCTCACGATCCTGGAGAGAAACCAAGGCAACGTTTTTTCACTTCCAATTTCGTGAAAAAACGAGTTTTTATCATGAAATTGTATGTTATAAGGCGGAATTCATGTCTCCGCTGAAAATCGACCTTCCACCATGATCTTCAGTTCCAAATAGGCAAAAGAAACTGAAGAAACAGGGAGAAATTTCTCATTGCCCTCGAGAGGCGCCAAGGCAACGTGTTTTCACTTACAATTTCGTGAAATAACGAGTTTTTATCATGATACTGGATGTTATAAGCAGAAATTCATATCTCCGCTAAAAGTCTGGATTCTCCCATGATTTTCAATTTCAAAAAGGCAAAAAGAACTCAAGAAACGGAAAAAAAACCTCACGACCCTAGAGAGAAACCAAGGCAACGTTTTTTCACTTCCAATTTCGTGAAAAAACGAGTTTTTATCATGAAATTGTTAGTTATAAGGCGAAATTCATGTCTCCGCTGAAAATCGACCTTCCACCATGATCTTCAGTTCCAAATAGGCAAAAGAAACTGAAGAAACAGGGAGAAATTTCTCATTGCCCTCGAGAGACGCCAAGGCAACGTGTTTTCACTTACAATTTCGTGAAATAACGAGTTTTTATCATGATACTGGATGTTATAAGCAGAAATTCATATCTCCGCTAAAAGTCTGGATTCTCCCATGATTTTCAATTTCAAAAAGGCAAAAAGAATTCAAGAAACGGGAAAAAAAACCTCACGTCCCTGGAGAGAAACCAAGGCAACGTTTTTTCACTTCCAATTTCGTGAAAAAACGAGTTTTTATCATGAAATTGTATGTTATAAGGCGAAATTCATGTCTCCGCTGAAAATCGACCTTCCACCATGATCTTCAGTTCCAAATAGGCGAAAGAAACTGAAGAAACAGGGAGAAATTTCTCATTGCCCTCGAGAGACGCCAAGGCAACGTGTTTTCACTTCCAATTTCGTGAAAAAACGAGTATTTATCATGATATTGGATGTTATAAGCAGAAATTCATATCTCCGCTAAAAGTCTGGATTCTCCCATGATTTTCAATTTCAAATAGGCAAAAGGAACACAAGAAATGGGAAAAAAACATCACGACCCTGGAGAGAAACCAAGGCAACGTTTTTTCACTTCCAATTTCGTGAAAAAACGAGTTTTTATCATGAAATTGTATGTTATAAGGCGAAATTCATGTCTCCGCTGAAAATCGACCTTCCACCATGATCTTCAGTTCCAAATAGGCAAAAGAAACTGAAGAAACAGGGAGAAATTTCTCATTGCCCTCGAGAGACGCCAAGGCAACGTGTTTTCACTTCCAATTTCGTGAAAAAACGAGTATTTATCATGATATTGGATGTTATAAGCAGAAATTCATATCTCCGCTAAAAGTCTGGATTCTCCCATGATTTTCAATTTCAAATAGGTAAAAGGAACTCAAGAAACGGGAAAAAAACCTCACGATCCTGGAGAGAAACCAAGGCAACGTTTTTTCACTTCCAATTTCGTGAAAAAACGAGTTTTTATCATGAAATTGTATGTTATAAGGCGGAATTCATGTCTCCGCTGAAAATCGACCTTCCACCATGATCTTCAGTTCCAAATAGGCAAAAGAAACTGAAGAAACAGGGAGAAATTTCTCATTGCCCTCGAGAGACGCCAAGGCAACGTGTTTTCACTTCCAATTTCGTGAAAAAACGAGTATTTATCATGATATTGGATGTTATAAGCAGAAATTCATATCTCCGCTAAAAGTCTGGATTCTCCAATGATTTTCAATTTCAAAAAGGCAAAAAGAACTCAAGAAACGGGAAAAAACCTCACGATCCTGGAGAGAAACCAAGGCAACGTTTTTTCACTTCCAATTTCGTGAAAAAACGAGTTTTTATCATGAAATTGTATGTTATAAGGCGGAATTCATGTCTCCGCTGAAATCGACCTTCCACCATGATCTTCAGTTCCAAATAGGCAAAAGAAACTGAAGAAACAGGGAGAAATTTCTCATTGCCCTCGAGAGACGCCAAGGCAACGTGTTTTCACTTCCAATTTCGTGAAAAAACGAGTATTTATCATGATATCGGATGTTATAAGTAGAAATTCATATCTCCGCTAAAAGTCGGGATTCTCCGATGATTTTCAATTTCAAATAGGCAAAAGGAACTCAAGAAACTGGAAAATAAACCTCACGACCCTGGAGAAAAACCAAGGCAACGTTTTTTCACTTCTAATTTCGTGAAAAAACGAATTTTTATCATGAAATTGTATGTTATAAGGCGAAATTCATGTCTCCGCCGAAAATCGACCTTCCACCATGATCTTCAGTTCCAAATAGGCGAAAGAAACTGAAGAAACAGGGAGAAATTTCTCATTGCCCTCGAGAGACGCCAAGGCAACGTGTTTTCACTTACAATTTCGTGAAATAACGAGTTTTTATCATGATATTGGATGTTATAAGCAGAAATTCATATCTCCGCTAAAAGTCTGGATTCTCCCATGATTTTCAATTTCAAAAAGGCGAAAAGAACTCAATAAACGGAAAGAAAACCTCACGACCCTAGAGAGAAACCAAGGCAACGTTTTTTCACTTCCAATTTCGTGAAAAAACGAGTTTTTATCATGAAATTGTATGTTATAAGGCGGAATTCATGTCTCCGCTGAAAATCGACCTTCCACCATGATCTTCAGTTCCAAATAGGCAAAAGAAACTGAAGAAACAGGGAGAAATTTCTCATTGCCCTCGAGAGACGCCAAGGCAACGTGTTTTCACTTACAATTTCGTGAAATAACGAGTTTTTATCATGATACTGGATGTTATAAGCAGAAATTCATATCTCCGCTAAAAGTCTGGATTCTCCCATGATTTTCAATTTCAAAAAGGCAAAAAGAATTCAAGAAACGGGAAAAAAAACCTCACGACCCTGGAGAGAAACCAAGGCAACGTTTTTTCACTTCCAATTTCGTGAAAAAACGAGTTTTTATCATGAAATTGTATGTTATAAGGCGAAATTCATGTCTCCGCTGAAAATCGACCTTCCACCATGATCTTCAGTTCCAAATAGGCAAAAGAAACTGAAGAAACAGGGAGAAATTTCTCATTGCCCTCGAGAGACGCCAAGGCAACGTGTTTTCACTTACAATTTCGTGAAAAAACGAGTATTTATCATGATATCGGATGTTATAAGCAGAAATTCATAAAGTTGGGATTCTCCCATGATTTTCAATTTCAAATAGGCAAAAGGAACACAAGAAATGGGAAAAAAACCTCACGACCCTGGAGAGAAACCAAGGCAACGTTTTTTCACTTCCAATTTCGTGAAAAAACGAGTTTTTATCATGAAATTGTATGTTATAAGGCGGAATTCATGTCTCCGCTGAAAATCGACCTTCCACCATGATCTTCAGTTCCAAATAGGCAAAAGAAACTGAAGAAACAGGGAGAAATTTCTCATTGCCCTCGAGAGACGCCAAGGCAACGTGTTTTCACTTACAATTTCGTGAAATAACGAGTTTTTATCATGATACTGGATGTTATAAGCAGAAATTCATATCTCCGCTAAAAGTCTGGATTCTCCCATGATTTTCAATTTCAAAAAGGCAAAAAGAATTCAAGAAACGGGAAAAAAAACCTCACGACCCTGGAGAGAAACCAAGGCAACGTTTTTTCACTTCCAATTTCGTGAAAAAACGAGTTTTTATCATGAAATTGTATGTTATAAGGCGAAATTCATGTCTCCGCTGAAAATCGACCTTCCACCATGATCTTCAGTTCCAAATAGGCAAAAGAAACTGAAGAAACAGGGAGAAATTTCTCATTGCCCTCGAGAGACGCCAAGGCAACGTGTTTTCACTTCCAATTTCGTGAAAAAACGAGTATTTATCATGATATCGGATGTTATAAGCAGAAATTCATAAAGTTGGGATTCTCCCATGATTTTCAATTTCAAATAGGCAAAAGGAACACAAGAAATGGGAAAAAAACCTCACGACCCTGGAGAGAAACCAAGGCAACGTTTTTTCACTTCCAATTTCGTGAAAAAACGAGTTTTTATCATGAAATTGTATGTTATAAGGCGAAATTCATGACTCCGCTGAAAATCGACGTTCCACCATGATCTTCAGTTCCAAATAGGCGAAAGAAACTGAAGAAACAGGGAGAAATTTCTCATTGCCCTCGAGAGACGCCAAGGCAACGTGTTTTCACTTCCAATTTCGTGAAAAAACGAGTATTTATCATGATATTGGATGTTATAAGCAGAAATTCATATCTCCGCTAAAAGTCTGGATTCTCCCATGATTTTCAATTTCAAAAAGGCGAAAGGAACTCAAGAAACGGTAAAAAAAACTCACGACCCTTGAGAGAAACCAAGGCAACGTTTTTTCACTTCCAATTTCGTGAAAAAACGAGTTTTTATCATGAAATTGTATGTTATAAGGCGAAATTCATGTCTCCGCTGAAAATCGACCTTCCACCATGATCTTCAGTTCCAAATAGGCAAAAGAAACTGAAGAAATAGGGAAAAATTTCTCATTGCAATCGAGAGATGCCAAGGCAACGTGTTTGAACTTCCAATTTCGTGAAATAACGAGTTTTTATCATGATATTGGATGTTATAAGCAGAAATTCATATCTCCGCTAAAAGTTGGGATTCTCCCATGATTTTCAATTTCAAATAGGCAAAAGGAACACAAGAAATGGGAAAAAAACCTCACGACCCTGGAGAGAAACCAAGGCAACGTTTTTTCACTTCCAATTTCGTGAAAAAACGAGTTTTTATCATGAAATTGTATGTTATAAGGCGAAATTCATGACTCCGCTGAAAATCGACGTTCCACCATGATCTTCAGTTCCAAATAGGCAAAAGAAACTGAAGAAACAGGGAGAAATTTCTCATTGCCCTCGAGAGGCGCCAAGGCAACGTGTTTTCACTTACAATTTCGTGAAATAACGAGTTTTTATCATGATACTGGATGTTATAAGCAGAAATTCATATCTCCGCTAAAAGTCTGTATTCTCCCATGATTTTCAATTTCAAAAAGGCAAAAAGAACTCAAGAAACGGAAAAAAAACCTCACGACCCTAGAGAGAAACCAAGGCAACGTTTTTTCACCTACAATTTCGTGAAAAAACGAGTTTTTATCATGAAATTGTTAGTTATAAGGCGAAATTCATGTCTCCGCTGAAAATCGACCTTCCACCATGATCTTCAGTTCCAAATAGGCAAAAGAAACTGAAGAAACAGGGAGAAATTTCTCATTGCCCTCGAGAGACGCCAAGGCAACGTGTTTTTACTTCCAATTTCGTGAAAAAACGAGTATTTATCATGATATTGGATGTTATAAGCAGAAATTCATATCTCCGCTAAAAGTCTGGATTCTCCCATGATTTTCAATTTCAAATAGGCAAAAGGAACACAAGAAATGGGAAAAAAACTCACGACCCTGGAGAGAAACCAAGGCAACGTTTTTTCACTTCAAATTTCGTGAAAAAACGAGTTTTTATCATGAAATTGTATGTTATAAGGCGAAATTCATGTCTCCGCTGAAAATCGACCTTCCACCATGATCTTCAGTTCCAAATAGGCAAAAGAAACTGAAGAAACAGGGAGAAATTTCTCATTGCCCTCGAGAGACGCCAAGGCAACGTGTTTTCACTTACAATTTCGTGAAATAACGAGTTTTTATCATGATATTGGATGTTATAAGCAGAAATTCATATCTCCGCTAAAAGTTGGGATTCTCCCATGATTTTCAATTTCAAATAGGTAAAAGGAACTCAAGAAACGGGAAAAAAACCTCACGATCCTGGAGAGAAACCAAGGCAACGTTTTTTCACTTCCAATTTCGTGAAAAAACGAGTTTTTATCATGAAATTGTATGTTATAAGGCGGAATTCATGTCTCCGCTGAAAATCGACCTTCCACCATGATCTTCAGTTCCAAATAGGCAAAAGAAACTGAAGAAACAGGGAGAAATTTCTCATTGCCCTCGAGAGGCGCCAAGGCAACGTGTTTTCACTTACAATTTCGTGAAATAACGAGTTTTTATCATGATACTGGATGTTATAAGCAGAAATTCATATCTCCGCTAAAAGTCTGGATTCTCCCATGATTTTCAATTTCAAAAAGGCAAAAAGAACTCAAGAAACGGAAAAAAAAACCTCACGACCCTAGAGAGAAACCAAGGCAACGTTTTTTCACTTCCAATTTCGTGAAAAAACGAGTTTTTATCATGAAATTGTTAGTTATAAGGCGAAATTCATGTCTCCGCTGAAAATCGACCTTCCACCATGATCTTCAGTTCCAAATAGGCAAAAGAAACTGAAGAAACAGGGAGAAATTTCTCATTGCCCTCGAGAGACGCCAAGGCAACGTGTTTTCACTTACAATTTCGTGAAATAACGAGTTTTTATCATGATACTGGATGTTATAAGCAGAAATTCATATCTCCGCTAAAAGTCTGGATTCTCCCATGATTTTCAATTTCAAAAAGGCAAAAAGAATTCAAGAAACGGGAAAAAAAACCTCACGTCCCTGGAGAGAAACCAAGGCAACGTTTTTTCACTTCCAATTTCGTGAAAAAACGAGTTTTTATCATGAAATTGTATGTTATAAGGCGAAATTCATGTCTCCGCTGAAAATCGACCTTCCACCATGATCTTCAGTTCCAAATAGGCGAAAGAAACTGAAGAAACAGGGAGAAATTTCTCATTGCCCTCGAGAGACGCCAAGGCAACGTGTTTTCACTTCCAATTTCGTGAAAAAACGAGTATTTATCATGATATTGGATGTTATAAGCAGAAATTCATATCTCCGCTAAAAGTCTGGATTCTCCCATGATTTTCAATTTCAAATAGGCAAAAGGAACACAAGAAATGGGAAAAAAACATCACGACCCTGGAGAGAAACCAAGGCAACGTTTTTTCACTTCCAATTTCGTGAAAAAACGAGTTTTTATCATGAAATTGTATGTTATAAGGCGAAATTCATGTCTCCGCTGAAAATCGACCTTCCACCATGATCTTCAGTTCCAAATAGGCAAAAGAAACTGAAGAAACAGGGAGAAATTTCTCATTGCCCTCGAGAGACGCCAAGGCAACGTGTTTTCACTTCCAATTTCGTGAAATAACGAGTTTTTATCATGATATTGGATGTTATAAGCAGAAATTCATATCTCCGCTAAAAGTCTGGATTCTCCCATGATTTTCAATTTCAAAAAGGCAAAAAGAATTCAAGAAACGGGAAAAAAAACCTCACGTCCCTGGAGAGAAACCAAGGCAACGTTTTTTCACTTCCAATTTCGTGAAAAAACGAGTTTTTATCATGAAATTGTATGTTATAAGGCGAAATTCATGTCTCCGCTGAAAATCGACCTTCCACCATGATCTTCAGTTCCAAATAGGCGAAAGAAACTGAAGAAACAGGGAGAAATTTCTCATTGCCCTCGAGAGACGCCAAGGCAACGTGTTTTCACTTCCAATTTCGTGAAAAAACGAGTATTTATCATGATATTGGATGTTATAAGCAGAAATTCATATCTCCGCTAAAAGTCTGGATTCTCCCATGATTTTCAATTTCAAATAGGCAAAAGGAACACAAGAAATGGGAAAAAAACATCACGACCCTGGAGAGAAACCAAGGCAACGTTTTTTCACTTCCAATTTCGTGAAAAAACGAGTTTTTATCATGAAATTGTATGTTATAAGGCGAAATTCATGTCTCCGCTGAAAATCGACCTTCCACCATGATCTTCAGTTCCAAATAGGCAAAAGAAACTGAAGAAACAGGGAGAAATTTCTCATTGCCCTCGAGAGACGCCAAGGCAACGTGTTTTCACTTACAATTTCGTGAAATAACGAGTTTTTATCATGATATTGGATGTTATAAGCAGAAATTCATATCTCCGCTAAAAGTTGGGATTCTCCCATGATTTTCAATTTCAAATAGGTAAAAGGAACTCAAGAAACGGGAAAAAAACCTCACGATCCTGGAGAGAAACCAAGGCAACGTTTTTTCACTTCCAATTTCGTGAAAAAACGAGTTTTTATCATGAAATTGTATGTTATAAGGCGGAATTCATGTCTCCGCTGAAAATCGACCTTCCACCATGATCTTCAGTTCCAAATAGGCAAAAGAAACTGAAGAAACAGGGAGAAATTTCTCATTGCCCTCGAGAGGCGCCAAGGCAACGTGTTTTCACTTACAATTTCGTGAAATAACGAGTTTTTATCATGATACTGGATGTTATAAGCAGAAATTCATATCTCCGCTAAAAGTCTGGATTCTCCCATGATTTTCAATTTCAAATAGGTAAAAGGAACTCAAGAAACGGGAAAAAAACCTCACGATCCTGGAGAGAAACCAAGGCAACGTTTTTTCACTTCCAATTTCGTGAAAAAACGAGTTTTTATCATGAAATTGTATGTTATAAGGCGGAATTCATGTCTCCGCTGAAAATCGACCTTCCACCATGATCTTCAGTTCCAAATAGGCAAAAGAAACTGAAGAAACAGGGAGAAATTTCTCATTGCCCTCGAGAGGCGCCAAGGCAACGTGTTTTCACTTACAATTTCGTGAAATAACGAGTTTTTATCATGATACTGGATGTTATAAGCAGAAATTCATATCTCCGCTAAAAGTCTGTATTCTCCCATGATTTTCAATTTCAAAAAGGCAAAAAGAACTCAAGAAACGGAAAAAAAAACCTCACGACCCTAGAGAGAAACCATGGCAACGTTTTTTCACTTCCAATTTCGTGAAAAAACGAGTTTTTATCATGAAATTGTTAGTTATAAGGCGAAATTCATGTCTCCGCTGAAAATCGACCTTCCACCATGATCTTCAGTTCCAAATAGGCAAAAGAAACTGAAGAAACAGGGAGAAATTTCTCATTGCCCTCGAGAGACGCCAAGGCAACGTGTTTTCACTTCCAATTTCGTGAAAAAACGAGTATTTATCATGATATTGGATGTTATAAGCAGAAATTCATATCTCCGCTAAAAGTCTGGATTCTCCCATGATTTTCAATTTCAAATAGGCAAAAGGAACACAAGAAATGGGAAAAAAACCTCACGACCCTGGAGAGAAACCAAGGCAACGTTTTTTCACTTCCAATTTCGTGAAAAAACGAGTTTTTATCATGAAATTGTATGTTATAAGGCGGAATTCATGTCTCCGCTGAAAATCGACCTTCCACCATGATCTTCAGTTCCAAATAGGCAAAAGAAACTGAAGAAACAGGGAGAAATTTCTCATTGCCCTCGAGAGACGCCAAGGCAACGTGTTTTCACTTCCAATTTCGTGAAATAACGAGTTTTTATCATGATATTGGATGTTATAAGCAGAAATTCATATCTCCGCTAAAAGTCTGGATTCTCCCATGATTTTCAATTTCAAAAAGGCAAAAAGAATTCAAGAAACGGGAAAAAAAACCTCACGTCCCTGGAGAGAAACCAAGGCAACGTTTTTTCACTTCCAATTTCGTGAAAAAACGAGTTTTTATCATGAAATTGTATGTTATAAGGCGAAATTCATGTCTCCGCTGAAAATCGACCTTCCACCATGATCTTCAGTTCCAAATAGGCGAAAGAAACTGAAGAAACAGGGAGAAATTTCTCATTGCCCTCGAGAGACGCCAAGGCAACGTGTTTTCACTTCCAATTTCGTGAAATAACGAGTTTTTATCATGATATTGGATGTTATAAGCAGAAATTCATATCTCCGCTAAAAGTCTGGATTCTCCCATGATTTTCAATTTCAAAAAGGCGAAAGGAACTCAAGAAACGGTAAAAAAAACTCACGACCCTGGAGAGAAACCAAGGCAACGTTTTTTCACTTCAAATTTCGTGAAAAAACGAGTTTTTATCATGAAATTGTATGTTATAAGGCGAAATTCATGTCTCCGCTGAAAATCGACCTTCCACCATGATCTTCAGTTCCAAATAGGCAAAAGAAACTGAAGAAACAGGGAGAAATTTCTCATTGCCCTCGAGAGACGCCAAGGCAACGTGTTTTCACTTACAATTTCGTGAAATAACGAGTTTTTATCATGATATTGGATGTTATAAGCAGAAATTCATATCTCCGCTAAAAGTTGGGATTCTCCCATGATTTTCAATTTCAAATAGGTAAAAGGAACTCAAGAAACGGGAAAAAACCTCACGATCCTGGAGAGAAACCAAGGCAACGTTTTTTCACTTCCAATTTCGTGAAAAAACGAGTTTTTATCATGAAATTGTATGTTATAAGGCGGAATTCATGTCTCCGCTGAAAATCGACCTTCCACCATGATCTTCAGTTCCAAATAGGCAAAAGAAACTGAAGAAACAGGGAGAAATTTCTCATTGCCCTCGAGAGGCGCCAAGGCAACGTGTTTTCACTTACAATTTCGTGAAATAACGAGTTTTTATCATGATACTGGATGTTATAAGCAGAAATTCATATCTCCGCTAAAAGTCTGGATTCTCCCATGATTTTCAATTTCAAAAAGGCAAAAAGAACTCAAGAAACGGAAAAAAAACCTCACGACCCTAGAGAGAAACCAAGGCAACGTTTTTTCACTTCCAATTTCGTGAAAAAACGAGTTTTTATCATGAAATTGTTAGTTATAAGGCGAAATTCATGTCTCCGCTGAAAATCGACCTTCCACCATGATCTTCAGTTCCAAATAGGCAAAAGAAACTGAAGAAACAGGGAGAAATTTCTCATTGCCCTCGAGAGACGCCAAGGCAACGTGTTTTCACTTACAATTTCGTGAAATAACGAGTTTTTATCATGATACTGGATGTTATAAGCAGAAATTCATATCTCCGCTAAAAGTCTGGATTCTCCCATGATTTTCAATTTCAAAAAGGCAAAAAGAATTCAAGAAACGGGAAAAAAAACCTCACGTCCCTGGAGAGAAACCAAGGCAACGTTTTTTCACTTCCAATTTCGTGAAAAAACGAGTTTTTATCATGAAATTGTATGTTATAAGGCGAAATTCATGTCTCCGCTGAAAATCGACCTTCCACCATGATCTTCAGTTCCAAATAGGCGAAAGAAACTGAAGAAACAGGGAGAAATTTTTCATTGCCCTCGAGAGACGCCAAGGCAACGTGTTTTCACTTCCAATTTCGTGAAAAAACGAGTATTTATCATGATATTGGATGTTATAAGCAGAAATTCATATCTCCGCTAAAAGTCTGGATTCTCCCATGATTTTCAATTTCAAATAGGCAAAAGGAACACAAGAAATGGGAAAAAAACCTCACGACCCTGGAGAGAAACCAAGGCAACGTTTTTTCACTTCCAATTTCGTGAAAAAACGAGTTTTTATCATGAAATTGTATGTTATAAGGCGGAATTCATGTCTCCGCTGAAAATCGACCTTCCACCATGATCTTCAGTTCCAAATAGGCAAAAGAAACTGAAGAAACAGGGAGAAATTTCTCATTGCCCTCGAGAGACGCCAAGGCAACGTGTTTTCACTTCCAATTTCGTGAAATAACGAGTTTTTATCATGATATTGGATGTTATAAGCAGAAATTCATATCTCCGCTAAAAGTCTGGATTCTCCCATGATTTTCAATTTCAAAAAGGCAAAAAGAATTCAAGAAACGGGAAAAAAAACCTCACGTCCCTGGAGAGAAACCAAGGCAACGTTTTTTCACTTCCAATTTCGTGAAAAAACGAGTTTTTATCATGAAATTGTATGTTATAAGGCGAAATTCATGTCTCCGCTGAAAATCGACCTTCCACCATGATCTTCAGTTCCAAATAGGCGAAAGAAACTGAAGAAACAGGGAGAAATTTCTCATTGCCCTCGAGAGACGCCAAGGCAACGTGTTTTCACTTCCAATTTCGTGAAATAACGAGTTTTTATCATGATATTGGATGTTATAAGCAGAAATTCATATCTCCGCTAAAAGTCTGGATTCTCCCATGATTTTCAATTTCAAAAAGGCGAAAGGAACTCAAGAAACGGTAAAAAAAACTCACGACCCTGGAGAGAAACCAAGGCAACGTTTTTTCACTTCAAATTTCGTGAAAAAACGAGTTTTTATCATGAAATTGTATGTTATAAGGCGAAATTCATGTCTCCGCTGAAAATCGACCTTCCACCATGATCTTCAGTTCCAAATAGGCAAAAGAAACTGAAGAAACAGGGAGAAATTTCTCATTGCCCTCGAGAGACGCCAAGGCAACGTGTTTTCACTTACAATTTCGTGAAATAACGAGTTTTTATCATGATATTGGATGTTATAAGCAGAAATTCATATCTCCGCTAAAAGTTGGGATTCTCCCATGATTTTCAATTTCAAATAGGTAAAAGGAACTCAAGAAACGGGAAAAAACCTCACGATCCTGGAGAGAAACCAAGGCAACGTTTTTTCACTTCCAATTTCGTGAAAAAACGAGTTTTTATCATGAAATTGTATGTTATAAGGCGGAATTCATGTCTCCGCTGAAAATCGACCTTCCACCATGATCTTCAGTTCCAAATAGGCAAAAGAAACTGAAGAAACAGGGAGAAATTTCTCATTGCCCTCGAGAGGCGCCAAGGCAACGTGTTTTCACTTACAATTTCGTGAAATAACGAGTTTTTATCATGATACTGGATGTTATAAGCAGAAATTCATATCTCCGCTAAAAGTCTGGATTCTCCCATGATTTTCAATTTCAAAAAGGCAAAAAGAACTCAAGAAACGGAAAAAAAAACCTCACGACCCTAGAGAGAAACCAAGGCAACGTTTTTTCACTTCCAATTTCGTGAAAAAACGAGTTTTTATCATGAAATTGTTAGTTATAAGGCGAAATTCATGTCTCCGCTGAAAATCGACCTTCCACCATGATCTTCAGTTCCAAATAGGCAAAAGAAACTGAAGAAACAGGGAGAAATTTCTCATTGCCCTCGAGAGACGCCAAGGCAACGTGTTTTCACTTACAATTTCGTGAAATAACGAGTTTTTATCATGATACTGGATGTTATAAGCAGAAATTCATATCTCCGCTAAAAGTCTGGATTCTCCCATGATTTTCAATTTCAAAAAGGCAAAAAGAATTCAAGAAACGGGAAAAAAAACCTCACGTCCCTGGAGAGAAACCAAGGCAACGTTTTTTCACTTCCAATTTCGTGAAAAAACGAGTTTTTATCATGAAATTGTATGTTATAAGGCGAAATTCATGTCTCCGCTGAAAATCGACCTTCCACCATGATCTTCAGTTCCAAATAGGCGAAAGAAACTGAAGAAACAGGGAGAAATTTTTCATTGCCCTCGAGAGACGCCAAGGCAACGTGTTTTCACTTCCAATTTCGTGAAAAAACGAGTATTTATCATGATATTGGATGTTATAAGCAGAAATTCATATCTCCGCTAAAAGTCTGGATTCTCCCATGATTTTCAATTTCAAATAGGCAAAAGGAACACAAGAAATGGGAAAAAAACCTCACGACCCTGGAGAGAAACCAAGGCAACGTTTTTTCACTTCCAATTTCGTGAAAAAACGAGTTTTTATCATGAAATTGTATGTTATAAGGCGGAATTCATGTCTCCGCTGAAAATCGACCTTCCACCATGATCTTCAGTTCCAAATAGGCAAAAGAAACTGAAGAAACAGGGAGAAATTTCTCATTGCCCTCGAGAGACGCCAAGGCAACGTGTTTTCACTTCCAATTTCGTGAAATAACGAGTTTTTATCATGATATTGGATGTTATAAGCAGAAATTCATATCTCCGCTAAAAGTCTGGATTCTCCCATGATTTTCAATTTCAAAAAGGCAAAAAGAATTCAAGAAACGGGAAAAAAAACCTCACGTCCCTGGAGAGAAACCAAGGCAACGTTTTTTCACTTCCAATTTCGTGAAAAAACGAGTTTTTATCATGAAATTGTATGTTATAAGGCGAAATTCATGTCTCCGCTGAAAATCGACCTTCCACCATGATCTTCAGTTCCAAATAGGCGAAAGAAACTGAAGAAACAGGGAGAAATTTCTCATTGCCCTCGAGAGACGCCAAGGCAACGTGTTTTCACTTCCAATTTCGTGAAAAAACGAGTATTTATCATGATATTGGATGTTATAAGCAGAAATTCATATCTCCGCTAAAAGTCTGGATTCTCCCATGATTTTCAATTTCAAATAGGTAAAAGGAACTCAAGAAACGGGAAAAAAACCTCACGATCCTGGAGAGAAACCAAGGCAACGTTTTTTCACTTCCAATTTCGTGAAAAAACGAGTTTTTATCATGAAATTGTATGTTATAAGGCGGAATTCATGTCTCCGCTGAAAATCGACCTTCCACCATGATCTTCAGTTCCAAATAGGCAAAAGAAACTGAAGAAACAGGGAGAAATTTCTCATTGCCCTCGAGAGACGCCAAGGCAACGTGTTTTCACTTCCAATTTCGTGAAAAAACGAGTATTTATCATGATATTGGATGTTATAAGCAGAAATTCATATCTCCGCTAAAAGTCTGGATTCTCCAATGATTTTCAATTTCAAAAAGGCAAAAAGAACTCAAGAAACGGGAAAAAAACCTCACGATCCTGGAGAGAAACCAAGGCAACGTTTTTTCACTTCCAATTTCGTGAAAAAACGAGTTTTTATCATGAAATTGTATGTTATAAGGCGGAATTCATGTCTCCGCTGAAATCGACCTTCCACCATGATCTTCAGTTCCAAATAGGCAAAAGAAACTGAAGAAACAGGGAGAAATTTCTCATTGCCCTCGAGAGACGCCAAGGCAACGTGTTTTCACTTCCAATTTCGTGAAAAAACGAGTATTTATCATGATATCGGATGTTATAAGTAGAAATTCATATCTCCGCTAAAAGTCGGGATTCTCCGATGATTTTCAATTTCAAATAGGCAAAAGGAACTCAAGAAACTGGAAAATAAACCTCACGACCCTGGAGAAAAACCAAGGCAACGTTTTTTCACTTCTAATTTCGTGAAAAAACGAATTTTTATCATGAAATTGTATGTTATAAGGCGAAATTCATGTCTCCGCCGAAAATCGACCTTCCACCATGATCTTCAGTTCCAAATAGGCGAAAGAAACTGAAGAAACAGGGAGAAATTTCTCATTGCCCTCGAGAGACGCCAAGGCAACGTGTTTTCACTTACAATTTCGTGAAATAACGAGTTTTTATCATGATATTGGATGTTATAAGCAGAAATTCATATCTCCGCTAAAAGTCTGGATTCTCCCATGATTTTCAATTTCAAAAAGGCAAAAAGAATTCAAGAAACGGGAAAAAAAACCTCACGACCCTGGAGAGAAACCAAGGCAACGTTTTTTCACTTCCAATTTCGTGAAAAAACGAGTTTTTATCATGAAATTGTATGTTATAAGGCGAAATTCATGTCTCCGCTGAAAATCGACCTTCCACCATGATCTTCAGTTCCAAATAGGCAAAAGAAACTGAAGAAACAGGGAGAAATTTCTCATTGCCCTCGAGAGACGCCAAGGCAACGTGTTTTCACTTACAATTTCGTGAAAAAACGAGTATTTATCATGATATCGGATGTTATAAGCAGAAATTCATAAAGTTGGGATTCTCCCATGATTTTCAATTTCAAATAGGCAAAAGGAACACAAGAAATGGGAAAAAAACCTCACGACCCTGGAGAGAAACCAAGGCAACGTTTTTTCACTTCCAATTTCGTGAAAAAACGAGTTTTTATCATGAAATTGTATGTTATAAGGCGGAATTCATGTCTCCGCTGAAAATCGACCTTCCACCATGATCTTCAGTTCCAAATAGGCAAAAGAAACTGAAGAAACAGGGAGAAATTTCTCATTGCCCTCGAGAGACGCCAAGGCAACGTGTTTTCACTTACAATTTCGTGAAATAACGAGTTTTTATCATGATACTGGATGTTATAAGCAGAAATTCATATCTCCGCTAAAAGTCTGGATTCTCCCATGATTTTCAATTTCAAAAAGGCAAAAAGAATTCAAGAAACGGGAAAAAAAACCTCACGACCCTGGAGAGAAACCAAGGCAACGTTTTTTCACTTCCAATTTCGTGAAAAAACGAGTTTTTATCATGAAATTGTATGTTATAAGGCGAAATTCATGTCTCCGCTGAAAATCGACCTTCCACCATGATCTTCAGTTCCAAATAGGCAAAAGAAACTGAAGAAACAGGGAGAAATTTCTCATTGCCCTCGAGAGACGCCAAGGCAACGTGTTTTCACTTCCAATTTCGTGAAAAAACGAGTATTTATCATGATATCGGATGTTATAAGCAGAAATTCATAAAGTTGGGATTCTCCCATGATTTTCAATTTCAAATAGGCAAAAGGAACACAAGAAATGGGAAAAAAACCTCACGACCCTGGAGAGAAACCAAGGCAACGTTTTTTCACTTCCAATTTCGTGAAAAAACGAGTTTTTATCATGAAATTGTATGTTATAAGGCGAAATTCATGACTCCGCTGAAAATCGACGTTCCACCATGATCTTCAGTTCCAAATAGGCGAAAGAAACTGAAGAAACAGGGAGAAATTTCTCATTGCCCTCGAGAGACGCCAAGGCAACGTGTTTTCACTTCCAATTTCGTGAAAAAACGAGTATTTATCATGATATTGGATGTTATAAGCAGAAATTCATATCTCCGCTAAAAGTCTGGATTCTCCCATGATTTTCAATTTCAAAAAGGCGAAAGGAACTCAAGAAACGGTAAAAAAAACTCACGACCCTTGAGAGAAACCAAGGCAACGTTTTTTCACTTCCAATTTCGTGAAAAAACGAGTTTTTATCATGAAATTGTATGTTATAAGGCGAAATTCATGTCTCCGCTGAAAATCGACCTTCCACCATGATCTTCAGTTCCAAATAGGCAAAAGAAACTGAAGAAATAGGGAAAAATTTCTCATTGCAATCGAGAGATGCCAAGGCAACGTGTTTGAACTTCCAATTTCGTGAAATAACGAGTTTTTATCATGATATTGGATGTTATAAGCAGAAATTCATATCTCCGCTAAAAGTTGGGATTCTCCCATGATTTTCAATTTCAAATAGGCAAAAGGAACACAAGAAATGGGAAAAAAACCTCACGACCCTGGAGAGAAACCAAGGCAACGTTTTTTCACTTCCAATTTCGTGAAAAAACGAGTTTTTATCATGAAATTGTATGTTATAAGGCGAAATTCATGACTCCGCTGAAAATCGACGTTCCACCATGATCTTCAGTTCCAAATAGGCAAAAGAAACTGAAGAAACAGGGAGAAATTTCTCATTGCCCTCGAGAGGCGCCAAGGCAACGTGTTTTCACTTACAATTTCGTGAAATAACGAGTTTTTATCATGATACTGGATGTTATAAGCAGAAATTCATATCTCCGCTAAAAGTCTGTATTCTCCCATGATTTTCAATTTCAAAAAGGCAAAAAGAACTCAAGAAACGGAAAAAAAACCTCACGACCCTAGAGAGAAACCAAGGCAACGTTTTTTCACTTCCAATTTCGTGAAAAAACGAGTTTTTATCATGAAATTGTTAGTTATAAGGCGAAATTCATGTCTCCGCTGAAAATCGACCTTCCACCATGATCTTCAGTTCCAAATAGGCAAAAGAAACTGAAGAAACAGGGAGAAATTTCTCATTGCCCTCGAGAGACGCCAAGGCAACGTGTTTTTACTTCCAATTTCGTGAAAAAACGAGTATTTATCATGATATTGGATGTTATAAGCAGAAATTCATATCTCCGCTAAAAGTCTGGATTCTCCCATGATTTTCAATTTCAAATAGGCAAAAGGAACACAAGAAATGGGAAAAAAACCTCACGACCCTGGAGAGAAACCAAGGCAACGTTTTTTCACTTCCAATTTCGTGAAAAAACGAGTTTTTATCATGAAATTGTATGTTATAAGGCGGAATTCATGTCTCCGCTGAAAATCGACCTTCCACCATGATCTTCAGTTCCAAATAGGCAAAAGAAACTGAAGAAACAGGGAGAAATTTCTCATTGCCCTCGAGAGACGCCAAGGCAACGTGTTTTCACTTCCAATTTCGTGAAATAACGAGTTTTTATCATGATATTGGATGTTATAAGCAGAAATTCATATCTCCGCTAAAAGTCTGGATTCTCCCATGATTTTGAATTTCAAAAAGGCAAAAAGAATTCAAGAAACGGGAAAAAAAACCTCACGTCCCTGGAGAGAAACCAAGGCAACGTTTTTTCACTTCCAATTTCGTGAAAAAACGAGTTTTTATCATGAAATTGTATGTTATAAGGCGAAATTCATGTCTCCGCTGAAAATCGACCTTCCACCATGATCTTCAGTTCCAAATAGGCGAAAGAAACTGAAGAAACAGGGAGAAATTTCTCATTGCCCTCGAGAGACGCCAAGGCAACGTGTTTTCACTTCCAATTTCGTGAAAAAACGAGTATTTATCATGATATTGGATGTTATAAGCAGAAATTCATATCTCCGCTAAAAGTCTGGATTCTCCCATGATTTTCAATTTCAAATAGGCAAAAGGAACACAAGAAATGGGAAAAAAACATCACGACCCTGGAGAGAAACCAAGGCAACGTTTTTTCACTTCCAATTTCGTGAAAAAACGAGTTTTTATCACGAAATTGTATGTTATAAGGCGAAATTCATGTCTCCGCTGAAAATCGACCTTCCACCATGATCTTCAGTTCCAAATAGGCGAAAGAAACTGAAGAAACAGGGAGAAATTTCTCATTGCCCTCGAGAGACGCCAAGGCAACGTGTTTTCACTTCCAATTTCGTGAAATAACGAGTTTTTATCATGATATTGGATGTTATAAGCAGAAATTCATATCTCCGCTAAAAGTCTGGATTCTCCCATGATTTTCAATTTCAAAAAGGCGAAAGGAACTCAAGAAACGGTAAAAAAAACTCACGACCCTGGAGAGAAACCAAGGCAACGTTTTTTCACTTCAAATTTCGTGAAAAAACGAGTTTTTATCATGAAATTGTATGTTATAAGGCGAAATTCATGTCTCCGCTGAAAATCGACCTTCCACCATGATCTTCAGTTCCAAATAGGCAAAAGAAACTGAAGAAACAGGGAGAAATTTCTCATTGCCCTCGAGAGACGCCAAGGCAACGTGTTTTCACTTACAATTTCGTGAAATAACGAGTTTTTATCATGATATTGGATGTTATAAGCAGAAATTCATATCTCCGCTAAAAGTTGGGATTCTCCCATGATTTTCAATTTCAAATAGGTAAAAGGAACTCCAGAAACGGGAAAAAAACCTCACGATCCTGGAGAGAAACCAAGGCAACGTTTTTTCACTTCCAATTTCGTGAAAAAACGAGTTTTTATCATGAAATTGTATGTTATAAGGCGGAATTCATGTCTCCGCTGAAAATCGACCTTCCACCATGATCTTCAGTTCCAAATAGGCAAAAGAAACTGAAGAAACAGGGAGAAATTTCTCATTGCCCTCGAGAGGCGCCAAGGCAACGTGTTTTCACTTACAATTTCGTGAAATAACGAGTTTTTATCATGATACTGGATGTTATAAGCAGAAATTCATATCTCCGCTAAAAGTCTGTATTCTCCCATGATTTTCAATTTCAAAAAGGCAAAAAGAACTCAAGAAACGGAAAAAAAACCTCACGACCCTAGAGAGAAACCAAGGCAACGTTTTTTCACTTCCAATTTCGTGAAAAAACGAGTTTTTATCATGAAATTGTTAGTTATAAGGCGAAATTCATGTCTCCGCTGAAAATCGACCTTCCACCATGATCTTCAGTTCCAAATAGGCAAAAGAAACTGAAGAAACAGGGAGAAATTTCTCATTGCCCTCGAGAGACGCCAAGGCAACGTGTTTTCACTTCCAATTTCGTGAAAAAACGAGTATTTATCATGATATTGGATGTTATAAGCAGAAATTCATATCTCCGCTAAAAGTCTGGATTCTCCCATGATTTTCAATTTCAAATAGGCAAAAGGAACACAAGAAATGGGAAAAAAACCTCACGACCCTGGAGAGAAACCAAGGCAACGTTTTTTCACTTCCAATTTCGTGAAAAAACGAGTTTTTATCATGAAATTGTATGTTATAAGGCGAAATTCATGTCTCCGCTGAAAATCGACCTTCCACCATGATCTTCAGTTCCAAATAGGCGAAAGAAACTGAAGAAACAGGGAGAAATTTCTCATTGCCCTCGAGAGACGCCAAGGCAACGTGTTTTCACTTCCAATTTCGTGAAAAAACGAGTATTTATCATGATATTGGATGTTATAAGCAGAAATTCATATCTCCGCTAAAAGTCTGGATTCTCCCATGATTTTCAATTTCAAATAGGCAAAAGGAACACAAGAAATGGGAAAAAAACATCACGACCCTGGAGAGAAACCAAGGCAACGTTTTTTCACTTCCAATTTCGTGAAAAAACGAGTTTTTATCACGAAATTGTATGTTATAAGGCGAAATTCATGTCTCCGCTGAAAATCGACCTTCCACCATGATCTTCAGTTCCAAATAGGCGAAAGAAACTGAAGAAACAGGGAGAAATTTCTCATTGCCCTCGAGAGACGCCAAGGCAACGTGTTTTCACTTCCAATTTCGTGAAATAACGAGTTTTTATCATGATATTGGATGTTATAAGCAGAAATTCATATCTCCGCTAAAAGTCTGGATTCTCCCATGATTTTCAATTTCAAAAAGGCGAAAGGAACTCAAGAAACGGTAAAAAAAACTCACGACCCTGGAGAGAAACCAAGGCAACGTTTTTTCACTTCAAATTTCGTGAAAAAACGAGTTTTTATCATGAAATTGTATGTTATAAGGCGAAATTCATGTCTCCGCTGAAAATCGACCTTCCACCATGATCTTCAGTTCCAAATAGGCAAAAGAAACTGAAGAAACAGGGAGAAATTTCTCATTGCCCTCGAGAGACGCCAAGGCAACGTGTTTTCACTTACAATTTCGTGAAATAACGAGTTTTTATCATGATATTGGATGTTATAAGCAGAAATTCATATCTCCGCTAAAAGTTGGGATTCTCCCATGATTTTCAATTTCAAATAGGTAAAAGGAACTCAAGAAACGGGAAAAAACCTCACGATCCTGGAGAGAAACCAAGGCAACGTTTTTTCACTTCCAATTTCGTGAAAAAACGAGTTTTTATCATGAAATTGTATGTTATAAGGCGGAATTCATGTCTCCGCTGAAAATCGACCTTCCACCATGATCTTCAGTTCCAAATAGGCAAAAGAAACTGAAGAAACAGGGAGAAATTTCTCATTGCCCTCGAGAGGCGCCAAGGCAACGTGTTTTCACTTACAATTTCGTGAAATAACGAGTTTTTATCATGATACTGGATGTTATAAGCAGAAATTCATATCTCCGCTAAAAGTCTGGATTCTCCCATGATTTTCAATTTCAAAAAGGCAAAAAGAACTCAAGAAACGGAAAAAAAACCTCACGACCCTAGAGAGAAACCAAGGCAACGTTTTTTCACTTCCAATTTCGTGAAAAAACGAGTTTTTATCATGAAATTGTTAGTTATAAGGCGAAATTCATGTCTCCGCTGAAAATCGACCTTCCACCATGATCTTCAGTTCCAAATAGGCAAAAGAAACTGAAGAAACAGGGAGAAATTTCTCATTGCCCTCGAGAGACGCCAAGGCAACGTGTTTTCACTTACAATTTCGTGAAATAACGAGTTTTTATCATGATACTGGATGTTATAAGCAGAAATTCATATCTCCGCTAAAAGTCTGGATTCTCCCATGATTTTCAATTTCAAAAAGGCAAAAAGAATTCAAGAAACGGGAAAAAAAACCTCACGTCCCTGGAGAGAAACCAAGGCAACGTTTTTTCACTTCCAATTTCGTGAAAAAACGAGTTTTTATCATGAAATTGTATGTTATAAGGCGAAATTCATGTCTCCGCTGAAAATCGACCTTCCACCATGATCTTCAGTTCCAAATAGGCGAAAGAAACTGAAGAAACAGGGAGAAATTTCTCATTGCCCTCGAGAGACGCCAAGGCAACGTGTTTTCACTTCCAATTTCGTGAAAAAACGAGTATTTATCATGATATTGGATGTTATAAGCAGAAATTCATATCTCCGCTAAAAGTCTGGATTCTCCCATGATTTTCAATTTCAAATAGGCAAAAGGAACACAAGAAATGGGAAAAAAACATCACGACCCTGGAGAGAAACCAAGGCAACGTTTTTTCACTTCCAATTTCGTGAAAAAACGAGTTTTTATCATGAAATTGTATGTTATAAGGCGAAATTCATGTCTCCGCTGAAAATCGACCTTCCACCATGATCTTCAGTTCCAAATAGGCAAAAGAAACTGAAGAAACAGGGAGAAATTTCTCATTGCCCTCGAGAGACGCCAAGGCAACGTGTTTTCACTTACAATTTCGTGAAATAACGAGTTTTTATCATGATATTGGATGTTATAAGCAGAAATTCATATCTCCGCTAAAAGTTGGGATTCTCCCATGATTTTCAATTTCAAATAGGTAAAAGGAACTCAAGAAACGGGAAAAAAACCTCACGATCCTGGAGAGAAACCAAGGCAACGTTTTTTCACTTCCAATTTCGTGAAAAAACGAGTTTTTATCATGAAATTGTATGTTATAAGGCGGAATTCATGTCTCCGCTGAAAATCGACCTTCCACCATGATCTTCAGTTCCAAATAGGCAAAAGAAACTGAAGAAACAGGGAGAAATTTCTCATTGCCCTCGAGAGGCGCCAAGGCAACGTGTTTTCACTTACAATTTCGTGAAATAACGAGTTTTTATCATGATACTGGATGTTATAAGCAGAAATTCATATCTCCGCTAAAAGTCTGGATTCTCCCATGATTTTCAATTTCAAATAGGTAAAAGGAACTCAAGAAACGGGAAAAAAACCTCACGATCCTGGAGAGAAACCAAGGCAACGTTTTTTCACTTCCAATTTCGTGAAAAAACGAGTTTTTATCATGAAATTGTATGTTATAAGGCGGAATTCATGTCTCCGCTGAAAATCGACCTTCCACCATGATCTTCAGTTCCAAATAGGCAAAAGAAACTGAAGAAACAGGGAGAAATTTCTCATTGCCCTCGAGAGACGCCAAGGCAACGTGTTTTCACTTCCAATTTCGTGAAAAAACGAGTATTTATCATGATATTGGATGTTATAAGCAGAAATTCATATCTCCGCTAAAAGTCTGGATTCTCCAATGATTTTCAATATCAAAAAGGCAAAAAGAACTCAAGAAACGGGAAAAAAACCTCACGATCCTGGAGAGAAACCAAGGCAACGTTTTTTCACTTCCAATTTCGTGAAAAAACGAGTTTTTATCATGAAATTGTATGTTATTAGGCGGAATTCATGTCTCCGCTGAAAATCGACCTTCCACCATGATCTTCAGTTCCAAATAGGCAAAAGAAACTGAAGAAACAGGGAGAAATTTCTCATTGCCCTCGAGAGGCGCCAAGGCAACGTGTTTTCACTTCTAATTTCGTGAAAAAACGAGTATTTATCATGATATCGGATGTTATAAGTAGAAATTCATATCTCCGCTAAAAGTCGGGATTCTCCGATGATTTTCAATTTCAAATAGGCAAAAGGAACTCAAGAAACTGGAAAATAAACCTCACGACCCTGGAGAAAAACCAAGGCAACGTTTTTTCACTTCTAATTTCGTGAAAAAACGAATTTTTATCATGAAATTGTATGTTATAAGGCGAAATTCATGTCTCCGCCGAAAATCGACCTTCCACCATGATCTTCAGTTCCAAATAGGCGAAAGAAACTGAAGAAACAGGGAGAAATTTCTCATTGCCCTCGAGAGACGCCAAGGCAACGTGTTTTCACTTACAATTTCGTGAAATAACGAGTTTTTATCATGATATTGGATGTTATAAGCAGAAATTCATATCTCCGCTAAAAGTCTGGATTCTCCCATGATTTTCAATTTCAAAAAGGCGAAAGGAACTCAAGAAACGGTAAAAAAAACTCACGACCCTGGAGAGAAACCAAGGCAACGTTTTTTCACTTCCAATTTCGTGAAAAAACGAGTTTTTATCATGAAATTGTATGTTATAAGGCGAAATTCATGTCTCCGCTGAAAATCGACCTTCCACCATGATCTTCAGTTCCAAATAGGCAAAAGAAACTGAAGAAACAGGGAGAAATTTCTCATTGCCCTCGAGAGACGCCAAGGCAACGTGTTTTCACTTACAATTTCGTGAAATAACGAGTTTTTATCATGATATTGGATGTTATAAGCAGAAATTCATATCTCCGCTAAAAGTTGGGATTCTCCCATGATTTTCAATTTCAAATAGGTAAAAGGAACTCAAGAAACGGGAAAAAAACCTCACGATCCTGGAGAGAAACCAAGGCAACGTTTTTTCACTTCCAATTTCGTGAAAAAACGAGTTTTTATCATGAAATTGTATGTTATAAGGCGGAATTCATGTCTCCGCTGAAAATCGACCTTCCACCATGATCTTCAGTTCCAAATAGGCAAAAGAAACTGAAGAAACAGGGAGAAATTTCTCATTGCCCTCAAGAGGCGCCAAGGCAACGTGTTTTCACTTACAATTTCGTGAAATAACGAGTTTTTATCATGATACTGGATGTTATAAGCAGAAATTCATATCTCCGCTAAAAGTCTGGATTCTCCCATGATTTTCAATTTCAAAAAGGCAAAAAGAACTCAAGAAACGGAAAAAAAACCTCACGACCCTAGAGAGAAACCAAGGCAACGTTTTTTCACTTCCAATTTCGTGAAAAAACGAGTTTTTATCATGAAATTGTTAGTTATAAGGCGAAATTCATGTCTCCGCTGAAAATCGACCTTCCACCATGATCTTCAGTTCCAAATAGGCAAAAGAAACTGAAGAAACAGGGAGAAATTTTTCATTGCCCTCGAGAGACGCCAAGGCAACGTGTTTTCACTTCCAATTTCGTGAAAAAACGAGTATTTATCATGATATTGGATGTTATAAGCAGAAATTCATATCTCCGCTAAAAGTCTGGATTCTCCCATGATTTTCAATTTCAAATAGGCAAAAGGAACACAAGAAATGGGAAAAAAACCTCACGACCCTGGAGAGAAACCAAGGCAACGTTTTTTCACTTCCAATTTCGTGAAAAAACGAGTTTTTATCATGAAATTGTATGTTATAAGGCGGAATTCATGTCTCCGCTGAAAATCGACCTTCCACCATGATCTTCAGTTCCAAATAGGCAAAAGAAACTGAAGAAACAGGGAGAAATTTCTCATTGCCCTCGAGAGACGCCAAGGCAACGTGTTTTCACTTCCAATTTCGTGAAATAACGAGTTTTTATCATGATATTGGATGTTATAAGCAGAAATTCATATCTCCGCTAAAAGTCTGGATTCTCCCATGATTTTCAATTTCAAAAAGGCAAAAAGAATTCAAGAAACGGGAAAAAAAACCTCACGTCCCTGGAGAGAAACCAAGGCAACGTTTTTTCACTTCCAATTTCGTGAAAAAACGAGTTTTTATCATGAAATTGTATGTTATAAGGCGAAATTCATGTCTCCGCTGAAAATCGACCTTCCACCATGATCTTCAGTTCCAAATAGGCGAAAGAAACTGAAGAAACAGGGAGAAATTTCTCATTGCCCTCGAGAGACGCCAAGGCAACGTGTTTTCACTTCCAATTTCGTGAAAAAACGAGTATTTATCATGATATTGGATGTTATAAGCAGAAATTCATATCTCCGCTAAAAGTCTGGATTCTCCCATGATTTTCAATTTCAAATAGGCAAAAGGAACACAAGAAATGGGAAAAAAACCTCACGACCCTGGAGAGAAACCAAGGCAACGTTTTTTCACTTCCAATTTCGTGAAAAAACGAGTTTTTATCATGAAATTGTATGTTATAAGGCGGAATTCATGTCTCCGCTGAAAATCGACCTTCCACCATGATCTTCAGTTCCAAATAGGCAAAAGAAACTGAAGAAACAGGGAGAAATTTCTCATTGCCCTCGAGAGACGCCAAGGCAACGTGTTTTCACTTCCAATTTCGTGAAATAACGAGTTTTTATCATGATATTGGATGTTATAAGCAGAAATTCATATCTCCGCTAAAAGTCTGGATTCTCCCATGATTTTCAATTTCAAAAAGGCAAAAAGAATTCAAGAAACGGGAAAAAAAACCTCACGTCCCTGGAGAGAAACCAAGGCAACGTTTTTTCACTTCCAATTTCGTGAAAAAACGAGTTTTTATCATGAAATTGTATGTTATAAGGCGAAATTCATGTCTCCGCTGAAAATCGACCTTCCACCATGATCTTCAGTTCCAAATAGGCGAAAGAAACTGAAGAAACAGGGAGAAATTTCTCATTGCCCTCGAGAGACGCCAAGGCAACGTGTTTTCACTTCCAATTTCGTGAAAAAACGAGTATTTATCATGATATTGGATGTTATAAGCAGAAATTCATATCTCCGCTAAAAGTCTGGATTCTCCCATGATTTTCAATTTCAAATAGGCAAAAGGAACACAAGAAATGGGAAAAAAACATCACGACCCTGGAGAGAAACCAAGGCAACGTTTTTTCACTTCCAATTTCGTGAAAAAACGAGTTTTTATCACGAAATTGTATGTTATAAGGCGAAATTCATGTCTCCGCTGAAAATCGACCTTCCACCATGATCTTCAGTTCCAAATAGGCGAAAGAAACTGAAGAAACAGGGAGAAATTTCTCATTGCCCTCGAGAGACGCCAAGGCAACGTGTTTTCACTTCCAATTTCGTGAAATAACGAGTTTTTATCATGATATTGGATGTTATAAGCAGAAATTCATATCTCCGCTAAAAGTCTGGATTCTCCCATGATTTTCAATTTCAAAAAGGCGAAAGGAACTCAAGAAACGGTAAAAAAAACTCACGACCCTGGAGAGAAACCAAGGCAACGTTTTTTCACTTCAAATTTCGTGAAAAAACGAGTTTTTATCATGAAATTGTATGTTATAAGGCGAAATTCATGTCTCCGCTGAAAATCGACCTTCCACCATGATCTTCAGTTCCAAATAGGCAAAAGAAACTGAAGAAACAGGGAGAAATTTCTCATTGCCCTCGAGAGACGCCAAGGCAACGTGTTTTCACTTACAATTTCGTGAAATAACGAGTTTTTATCATGATATTGGATGTTATAAGCAGAAATTCATATCTCCGCTAAAAGTTGGGATTCTCCCATGATTTTCAATTTCAAATAGGTAAAAGGAACTCAAGAAACGGGAAAAAAACCTCACGATCCTGGAGAGAAACCAAGGCAACGTTTTTTCACTTCCAATTTCGTGAAAAAACGAGTTTTTATCATGAAATTGTATGTTATAAGGCGGAATTCATGTCTCCGCTGAAAATCGACCTTCCACCATGATCTTCAGTTCCAAATAGGCAAAAGAAACTGAAGAAACAGGGAGAAATTTCTCATTGCCCTCGAGAGACGCCAAGGCAACGTGTTTTCACTTACAATTTCGTGAAATAACGAGTTTTTATCATGATACTGGATGTTATAAGCAGAAATTCATATCTCCGCTAAAAGTCTGGATTCTCCCATGATTTTCAATTTCAAAAAGGCAAAAAGAATTCAAGAAACGGGAAAAAAAACCTCACGTCCCTGGAGAGAAACCAAGGCAACGTTTTTTCACTTCCAATTTCGTGAAAAAACGAGTTTTTATCATGAAATTGTATGTTATAAGGCGAAATTCATGTCTCCGCTGAAAATCGACCTTCCACCATGATCTTCAGTTCCAAATAGGCGAAAGAAACTGAAGAAACAGGGAGAAATTTTTCATTGCCCTCGAGAGGCGCCAAGGCAACGTGTTTTCACTTACAATTTCGTGAAATAACGAGTTTTTATCATGATACTGGATGTTATAAGCAGAAATTCATATCTCCGCTAAAAGTCTGTATTCTCCCATGATTTTCAATTTCAAAAAGGCAAAAAGAACTCAAGAAACGGAAAAAAAACCTCACGACCCTAGAGAGAAACCAAGGCAACGTTTTTTCACTTCCAATTTCGTGAAAAAACGAGTTTTTATCATGAAATTGTTAGTTATAAGGCGAAATTCATGTCTCCGCTGAAAATCGACCTTCCACCATGATCTTCAGTTCCAAATAGGCAAAAGAAACTGAAGAAACAGGGAGAAATTTCTCATTGCCCTCGAGAGACGCCAAGGCAACGTGTTTTCACTTCCAATTTCGTGAAAAAACGAGTATTTATCATGATATTGGATGTTATAAGCAGAAATTCATATCTCCGCTAAAAGTCTGGATTCTCCCATGATTTTCAATTTCAAATAGGCAAAAGGAACACAAGAAATGGGAAAAAAACCTCACGACCCTGGAGAGAAACCAAGGCAACGTTTTTTCACTTCCAATTTCGTGAAAAAACGAGTTTTTATCATGAAATTGTATGTTATAAGGCGGAATTCATGTCTCCGCTGAAAATCGACCTTCCACCATGATCTTCAGTTCCAAATAGGCAAAAGAAACTGAAGAAACAGGGAGAAATTTCTCATTGCCCTCGAGAGACGCCAAGGCAACGTGTTTTCACTTCCAATTTCGTGAAATAACGAGTTTTTATCATGATATTGGATGTTATAAGCAGAAATTCATATCTCCGCTAAAAGTCTGGATTCTCCCATGATTTTCAATTTCAAAAAGGCAAAAAGAATTCAAGAAACGGGAAAAAAAACCTCACGTCCCTGGAGAGAAACCAAGGCAACGTTTTTTCACTTCCAATTTCGTGAAAAAACGAGTTTTTATCATGAAATTGTATGTTATAAGGCGAAATTCATGTCTCCGCTGAAAATCGACCTTCCACCATGATCTTCAGTTCCAAATAGGCGAAAGAAACTGAAGAAACAGGGAGAAATTTCTCATTGCCCTCGAGAGACGCCAAGGCAACGTGTTTTCACTTCCAATTTCGTGAAAAAACGAGTATTTATCATGATATTGGATGTTATAAGCAGAAATTCATATCTCCGCTAAAAGTCTGGATTCTCCCATGATTTTCAATTTCAAATAGGCAAAAGGAACACAAGAAATGGGAAAAAAACATCACGACCCTGGAGAGAAACCAAGGCAACGTTTTTTCACTTCCAATTTCGTGAAAAAACGAGTTTTTATCACGAAATTGTATGTTATAAGGCGAAATTCATGTCTCCGCTGAAAATCGACCTTCCACCATGATCTTCAGTTCCAAATAGGCGAAAGAAACTGAAGAAACAGGGAGAAATTTCTCATTGCCCTCGAGAGACGCCAAGGCAACGTGTTTTCACTTCCAATTTCGTGAAAAAACGAGTATTTATCATGATATTGGATGTTATAAGCAGAAATTCATATCTCCGCTAAAAGTCTGGATTCTCCCATGATTTTCAATTTCAAATAGGTAAAAGGAACTCAAGAAACGGGAAAAAAACCTCACGATCCTGGAGAGAAACCAAGGCAACGTTTTTTCACTTCCAATTTCGTGAAAAAACGAGTTTTTATCATGAAATTGTATGTTATAAGGCGGAATTCATGTCTCCGCTGAAAATCGACCTTCCACCATGATCTTCAGTTCCAAATAGGCAAAAGAAACTGAAGAAACAGGGAGAAATTTCTCATTGCCCTCGAGAGACGCCAAGGCAACGTGTTTTCACTTCCAATTTCGTGAAAAAACGAGTATTTATCATGATATTGGATGTTATAAGCAGAAATTCATATCTCCGCTAAAAGTCTGGATTCTCCAATGATTTTCAATTTCAAAAAGGCAAAAAGAACTCAAGAAACGGGAAAAAAACCTCACGATCCTGGAGGGAAACCAAGGCAACGTTTTTTCACTTCCAATTTCGTGAAAAAACGAGTTTTTATCATGAAATTGTATGTTATAAGGCGGAATTCATGTCTCCGCTGAAATCGACCTTCCACCATGATCTTCAGTTCCAAATAGGCAAAAGAAACTGAAGAAACAGGGAGAAATTTCTCATTGCCCTCGAGAGACGCCAAGGCAACGTGTTTTCACTTCCAATTTCGTGAAAAAACGAGTATTTATCATGATATCGGATGTTATAAGTAGAAATTCATATCTCCGCTAAAAGTCGGGATTCTCCGATGATTTTCAATTTCAAATAGGCAAAAGGAACTCAAGAAACTGGAAAATAAACCTCACGACCCTGGAGAAAAACCAAGGCAACGTTTTTTCACTTCTAATTTCGTGAAAAAACGAATTTTTATCATGAAATTGTATGTTATAAGGCGAAATTCATGTCTCCGCCGAAAATCGACCTTCCACCATGATCTTCAGTTCCAAATAGGCGAAAGAAACTGAAGAAACAGGGAGAAATTTCTCATTGCCCTCGAGAGACGCCAAGGCAACGTGTTTTCACTTACAATTTCGTGAAATAACGAGTTTTTATCATGATATTGGATGTTATAAGCAGAAATTCATATCTCCGCTAAAAGTCTGGATTCTCCCATGATTTTCAATTTCAAAAAGGCGAAAAGAACTCAATAAACGGAAAGAAAACCTCACGACCCTAGAGAGAAACCAAGGCAACGTTTTTTCACTTCCAATTTCGTGAAAAAACGAGTTTTTATCATGAAATTGTATGTTATAAGGCGGAATTCATGTCTCCGCTGAAAATCGACCTTCCACCATGATCTTCAGTTCCAAATAGGCAAAAGAAACTGAAGAAACAGGGAGAAATTTCTCATTGCCCTCGAGAGACGCCAAGGCAACGTGTTTTCACTTACAATTTCGTGAAATAACGAGTTTTTATCATGATACTGGATGTTATAAGCAGAAATTCATATCTCCGCTAAAAGTCTGGATTCTCCCATGATTTTCAATTTCAAAAAGGCAAAAAGAATTCAAGAAACGGGAAAAAAAACCTCACGACCCTGGAGAGAAACCAAGGCAACGTTTTTTCACTTCCAATTTCGTGAAAAAACGAGTTTTTATCATGAAATTGTATGTTATAAGGCGAAATTCATGTCTCCGCTGAAAATCGACCTTCCACCATGATCTTCAGTTCCAAATAGGCAAAAGAAACTGAAGAAACAGGGAGAAATTTCTCATTGCCCTCGAGAGACGCCAAGGCAACGTGTTTTCACTTACAATTTCGTGAAAAAACGAGTATTTATCATGATATCGGATGTTATAAGCAGAAATTCATAAAGTTGGGATTCTCCCATGATTTTCAATTTCAAATAGGCAAAAGGAACACAAGAAATGGGAAAAAAACCTCACGACCCTGGAGAGAAACCAAGGCAACGTTTTTTCACTTCCAATTTCGTGAAAAAACGAGTTTTTATCATGAAATTGTATGTTATAAGGCGGAATTCATGTCTCCGCTGAAAATCGACCTTCCACCATGATCTTCAGTTCCAAATAGGCAAAAGAAACTGAAGAAACAGGGAGAAATTTCTCATTGCCCTCGAGAGACGCCAAGGCAACGTGTTTTCACTTACAATTTCGTGAAATAACGAGTTTTTATCATGATACTGGATGTTATAAGCAGAAATTCATATCTCCGCTAAAAGTCTGGATTCTCCCATGATTTTCAATTTCAAAAAGGCAAAAAGAATTCAAGAAACGGGAAAAAAAACCTCACGACCCTGGAGAGAAACCAAGGCAACGTTTTTTCACTTCCAATTTCGTGAAAAAACGAGTTTTTATCATGAAATTGTATGTTATAAGGCGAAATTCATGTCTCCGCTGAAAATCGACCTTCCACCATGATCTTCAGTTCCAAATAGGCAAAAGAAACTGAAGAAACAGGGAGAAATTTCTCATTGCCCTCGAGAGACGCCAAGGCAACGTGTTTTCACTTCCAATTTCGTGAAAAAACGAGTATTTATCATGATATCGGATGTTATAAGCAGAAATTCATAAAGTTGGGATTCTCCCATGATTTTCAATTTCAAATAGGCAAAAGGAACACAAGAAATGGGAAAAAAACCTCACGACCCTGGAGAGAAACCAAGGCAACGTTTTTTCACTTCCAATTTCGTGAAAAAACGAGTTTTTATCATGAAATTGTATGTTATAAGGCGAAATTCATGACTCCGCTGAAAATCGACGTTCCACCATGATCTTCAGTTCCAAATAGGCGAAAGAAACTGAAGAAACAGGGAGAAATTTCTCATTGCCCTCGAGAGACGCCAAGGCAACGTGTTTTCACTTCCAATTTCGTGAAAAAACGAGTATTTATCATGATATTGGATGTTATAAGCAGAAATTCATATCTCCGCTAAAAGTCTGGATTCTCCCATGATTTTCAATTTCAAAAAGGCGAAAGGAACTCAAGAAACGGTAAAAAAAACTCACGACCCTTGAGAGAAACCAAGGCAACGTTTTTTCACTTCCAATTTCGTGAAAAAACGAGTTTTTATCATGAAATTGTATGTTATAAGGCGAAATTCATGTCTCCGCTGAAAATCGACCTTCCACCATGATCTTCAGTTCCAAATAGGCAAAAGAAACTGAAGAAATAGGGAAAAATTTCTCATTGCAATCGAGAGATGCCAAGGCAACGTGTTTGAACTTCCAATTTCGTGAAATAACGAGTTTTTATCATGATATTGGATGTTATAAGCAGAAATTCATATCTCCGCTAAAAGTTGGGATTCTCCCATGATTTTCAATTTCAAATAGGCAAAAGGAACACAAGAAATGGGAAAAAAACCTCACGACCCTGGAGAGAAACCAAGGCAACGTTTTTTCACTTCCAATTTCGTGAAAAAACGAGTTTTTATCATGAAATTGTATGTTATAAGGCGAAATTCATGACTCCGCTGAAAATCGACGTTCCACCATGATCTTCAGTTCCAAATAGGCAAAAGAAACTGAAGAAACAGGGAGAAATTTCTCATTGCCCTCGAGAGGCGCCAAGGCAACGTGTTTTCACTTACAATTTCGTGAAATAACGAGTTTTTATCATGATACTGGATGTTATAAGCAGAAATTCATATCTCCGCTAAAAGTCTGTATTCTCCCATGATTTTCAATTTCAAAAAGGCAAAAAGAACTCAAGAAACGGAAAAAAAACCTCCCGACCCTAGAGAGAAACCAAGGCAACGTTTTTTCACTTCCAATTTCGTGAAAAAACGAGTTTTTATCATGAAATTGTTAGTTATAAGGCGAAATTCATGTCTCCGCTGAAAATCGACCTTCCACCATGATCTTCAGTTCCAAATAGGCAAAAGAAACTGAAGAAACAGGGAGAAATTTCTCATTGCCCTCGAGAGACGCCAAGGCAACGTGTTTTTACTTCCAATTTCGTGAAAAAACGAGTATTTATCATGATATTGGATGTTATAAGCAGAAATTCATATCTCCGCTAAAAGTCTGGATTCTCCCATGATTTTCAATTTCAAATAGGCAAAAGGAACACAAGAAATGGGAAAAAAACCTCACGACCCTGGAGAGAAACCAAGGCAACGTTTTTTCACTTCCAATTTCGTGAAAAAACGAGTTTTTATCATGAAATTGTATGTTATAAGGCGGAATTCATGTCTCCGCTGAAAATCGACCTTCCACCATGATCTTCAGTTCCAAATAGGCAAAAGAAACTGAAGAAACAGGGAGAAATTTCTCATTGCCCTCGAGAGACGCCAAGGCAACGTGTTTTCACTTCCAATTTCGTGAAATAACGAGTTTTTATCATGATATTGGATGTTATAAGCAGAAATTCATATCTCCGCTAAAAGTCTGGATTCTCCCATGATTTTGAATTTCAAAAAGGCAAAAAGAATTCAAGAAACGGGAAAAAAAACCTCACGTCCCTGGAGAGAAACCAAGGCAACGTTTTTTCACTTCCAATTTCGTGAAAAAACGAGTTTTTATCATGAAATTGTATGTTATAAGGCGAAATTCATGTCTCCGCTGAAAATCGACCTTCCACCATGATCTTCAGTTCCAAATAGGCGAAAGAAACTGAAGAAACAGGGAGAAATTTCTCATTGCCCTCGAGAGACGCCAAGGCAACGTGTTTTCACTTCCAATTTCGTGAAAAAACGAGTATTTATCATGATATTGGATGTTATAAGCAGAAATTCATATCTCCGCTAAAAGTCTGGATTCTCCCATGATTTTCAATTTCAAATAGGCAAAAGGAACACAAGAAATGGGAAAAAAACATCACGACCCTGGAGAGAAACCAAGGCAACGTTTTTTCACTTCCAATTTCGTGAAAAAACGAGTTTTTATCACGAAATTGTATGTTATAAGGCGAAATTCATGTCTCCGCTGAAAATCGACCTTCCACCATGATCTTCAGTTCCAAATAGGCGAAAGAAACTGAAGAAACAGGGAGAAATTTCTCATTGCCCTCGAGAGACGCCAAGGCAACGTGTTTTCACTTCCAATTTCGTGAAATAACGAGTTTTTATCATGATATTGGATGTTATAAGCAGAAATTCATATCTCCGCTAAAAGTCTGGATTCTCCCATGATTTTCAATTTCAAAAAGGCGAAAGGAACTCAAGAAACGGTAAAAAAAACTCACGACCCTGGAGAGAAACCAAGGCAACGTTTTTTCACTTCAAATTTCGTGAAAAAACGAGTTTTTATCATGAAATTGTATGTTATAAGGCGAAATTCATGTCTCCGCTGAAAATCGACCTTCCACCATGATCTTCAGTTCCAAATAGGCGAAAGAAACTGAAGAAACAGGGAGAAATTTCTCATTGCCCTCGAGAGACGCCAAGGCAACGTGTTTTCACTTCCAATTTCGTGAAAAAACGAGTATTTATCATGATATTGGATGTTATAAGCAGAAATTCATATCTCCGCTAAAAGTCTGGATTCTCCCATGATTTTCAATTTCAAATAGGCAAAAGGAACACAAGAAATGGGAAAAAAACATCACGACCCTGGAGAGAAACCAAGGCAACGTTTTTTCACTTCCAATTTCGTGAAAAAACGAGTTTTTATCACGAAATTGTATGTTATAAGGCGAAATTCATGTCTCCGCTGAAAATCGACCTTCCACCATGATCTTCAGTTCCAAATAGGCGAAAGAAACTGAAGAAACAGGGAGAAATTTCTCATTGCCCTCGAGAGACGCCAAGGCAACGTGTTTTCACTTCCAATTTCGTGAAATAACGAGTTTTTATCATGATATTGGATGTTATAAGCAGAAATTCATATCTCCGCTAAAAGTCTGGATTCTCCCATGATTTTCAATTTCAAAAAGGCGAAAGGAACTCAAGAAACGGTAAAAAAAACTCACGACCCTGGAGAGAAACCAAGGCAACGTTTTTTCACTTCAAATTTCGTGAAAAAACGAGTTTTTATCATGAAATTGTATGTTATAAGGCGAAATTCATGTCTCCGCTGAAAATCGACCTTCCACCATGATCTTCAGTTCCAAATAGGCAAAAGAAACTGAAGAAACAGGGAGAAATTTCTCATTGCCCTCGAGAGACGCCAAGGCAACGTGTTTTCACTTACAATTTCGTGAAATAACGAGTTTTTATCATGATATTGGATGTTATAAGCAGAAATTCATATCTCCGCTAAAAGTTGGGATTCTCCCATGATTTTCAATTTCAAATAGGTAAAAGGAACTCAAGAAACGGGAAAAAACCTCACGATCCTGGAGAGAAACCAAGGCAACGTTTTTTCACTTCCAATTTCGTGAAAAAACGAGTTTTTATCATGAAATTGTATGTTATAAGGCGGAATTCATGTCTCCGCTGAAAATCGACCTTCCACCATGATCTTCAGTTCCAAATAGGCAAAAGAAACTGAAGAAACAGGGAGAAATTTCTCATTGCCCTCGAGAGGCGCCAAGGCAACGTGTTTTCACTTACAATTTCGTGAAATAACGAGTTTTTATCATGATACTGGATGTTATAAGCAGAAATTCATATCTCCGCTAAAAGTCTGGATTCTCCCATGATTTTCAATTTCAAAAAGGCAAAAAGAACTCAAGAAACGGAAAAAAAACCTCACGACCCTAGAGAGAAACCAAGGCAACGTTTTTTCACTTCCAATTTCGTGAAAAAACGAGTTTTTATCATGAAATTGTTAGTTATAAGGCGAAATTCATGTCTCCGCTGAAAATCGACCTTCCACCATGATCTTCAGTTCCAAATAGGCAAAAGAAACTGAAGAAACAGGGAGAAATTTCTCATTGCCCTCGAGAGACGCCAAGGCAACGTGTTTTCACTTACAATTTCGTGAAATAACGAGTTTTTATCATGATACTGGATGTTATAAGCAGAAATTCATATCTCCGCTAAAAGTCTGGATTCTCCCATGATTTTCAATTTCAAAAAGGCAAAAAGAATTCAAGAAACGGGAAAAAAAAACCTCACGTCCCTGGAGAGAAACCAAGGCAACGTTTTTTCACTTCCAATTTCGTGAAAAAACGAGTTTTTATCATGAAATTGTATGTTATAAGGCGAAATTCATGTCTCCGCTGAAAATCGACCTTCCACCATGATCTTCAGTTCCAAATAGGCGAAAGAAACTGAAGAAACAGGGAGAAATTTCTCATTGCCCTCGAGAGACGCCAAGGCAACGTGTTTTCACTTCCAATTTCGTGAAAAAACGAGTATTTATCATGATATTGGATGTTATAAGCAGAAATTCATATCTCCGCTAAAAGTCTGGATTCTCCCATGATTTTCAATTTCAAATAGGCAAAAGGAACACAAGAAATGGGAAAAAAACATCACGACCCTGGAGAGAAACCAAGGCAACGTTTTTTCACTTCCAATTTCGTGAAAAAACGAGTTTTTATCATGAAATTGTATGTTATAAGGCGAAATTCATGTCTCCGCTGAAAATCGACCTTCCACCATGATCTTCAGTTCCAAATAGGCAAAAGAAACTGAAGAAACAGGGAGAAATTTCTCATTGCCCTCGAGAGACGCCAAGGCAACGTGTTTTCACTTACAATTTCGTGAAATAACGAGTTTTTATCATGATATTGGATGTTATAAGCAGAAATTCATATCTCCGCTAAAAGTTGGGATTCTCCCATGATTTTCAATTTCAAATAGGTAAAAGGAACTCAAGAAACGGGAAAAAAACCTCACGATCCTGGAGAGAAACCAAGGCAACGTTTTTTCACTTCCAATTTCGTGAAAAAACGAGTTTTTATCATGAAATTGTATGTTATAAGGCGGAATTCATGTCTCCGCTGAAAATCGACCTTCCACCATGATCTTCAGTTCCAAATAGGCAAAAGAAACTGAAGAAACAGGGAGAAATTTCTCATTGCCCTCGAGAGGCGCCAAGGCAACGTGTTTTCACTTACAATTTCGTGAAATAACGAGTTTTTATCATGATACTGGATGTTATAAGCAGAAATTCATATCTCCGCTAAAAGTCTGGATTCTCCCATGATTTTCAATTTCAAATAGGTAAAAGGAACTCAAGAAACGGGAAAAAAACCTCACGATCCTGGAGAGAAACCAAGGCAACGTTTTTTCACTTCCAATTTCGTGAAAAAACGAGTTTTTATCATGAAATTGTATGTTATAAGGCGGAATTCATGTCTCCGCTGAAAATCGACCTTCCACCATGATCTTCAGTTCCAAATAGGCAAAAGAAACTGAAGAAACAGGGAGAAATTTCTCATTGCCCTCGAGAGACGCCAAGGCAACGTGTTTTCACTTCCAATTTCGTGAAAAAACGAGTATTTATCATGATATTGGATGTTATAAGCAGAAATTCATATCTCCGCTAAAAGTCTGGATTCTCCAATGATTTTCAATATCAAAAAGGCAAAAAGAACTCAAGAAACGGGAAAAAAACCTCACGATCCTGGAGAGAAACCAAGGCAACGTTTTTTCACTTCCAATTTCGTGAAAAAACGAGTTTTTATCATGAAATTGTATGTTATTAGGCGGAATTCATGTCTCCGCTGAAAATCGACCTTCCACCATGATCTTCAGTTCCAAATAGGCAAAAGAAACTGAAGAAACAGGGAGAAATTTCTCATTGCCCTCGAGAGGCGCCAAGGCAACGTGTTTTCACTTCTAATTTCGTGAAAAAACGAGTATTTATCATGATATCGGATGTTATAAGTAGAAATTCATATCTCCGCTAAAAGTCGGGATTCTCCGATGATTTTCAATTTCAAATAGGCAAAAGGAACTCAAGAAACTGGAAAATAAACCTCACGACCCTGGAGAAAAACCAAGGCAACGTTTTTTCACTTCTAATTTCGTGAAAAAACGAATTTTTATCATGAAATTGTATGTTATAAGGCGAAATTCATGTCTCCGCCGAAAATCGACCTTCCACCATGATCTTCAGTTCCAAATAGGCGAAAGAAACTGAAGAAACAGGGAGAAATTTCTCATTGCCCTCGAGAGACGCCAAGGCAACGTGTTTTCACTTACAATTTCGTGAAATAACGAGTTTTTATCATGATATTGGATGTTATAAGCAGAAATTCATATCTCCGCTAAAAGTCTGGATTCTCCCATGATTTTCAATTTCAAAAAGGCGAAAGGAACTCAAGAAACGGTAAAAAAAACTCACGACCCTGGAGAGAAACCAAGGCAACGTTTTTTCACTTCCAATTTCGTGAAAAAACGAGTTTTTATCATGAAATTGTATGTTATAAGGCGAAATTCATGTCACCGCTGAAAATCGACCTTCCACCATGATCTTCAGTTCCAAATAGGCAAAAGAAACTGAAGAAACAGGGAGAAATTTCTCATTGCCCTCGAGAGACGCCAAGGCAACGTGTTTTCACTTACAATTTCGTGAAATAACGAGTTTTTATCATGATATTGGATGTTATAAGCAGAAATTCATATCTCCGCTAAAAGTTGGGATTCTCCCATGATTTTCAATTTCAAATAGGTAAAAGGAACTCAAGAAACGGGAAAAAAACCTCACGATCCTGGAGAGAAACCAAGGCAACGTTTTTTCACTTCCAATTTCGTGAAAAAACGAGTTTTTATCATGAAATTGTATGTTATAAGGCGGAATTCATGTCTCCGCTGAAAATCGACCTTCCACCATGATCTTCAGTTCCAAATAGGCAAAAGAAACTGAAGAAACAGGGAGAAATTTCTCATTGCCCTCAAGAGGCGCCAAGGCAACGTGTTTTCACTTACAATTTCGTGAAATAACGAGTTTTTATCATGATACTGGATGTTATAAGCAGAAATTCATATCTCCGCTAAAAGTCTGGATTCTCCCATGATTTTCAATTTCAAAAAGGCAAAAAGAACTCAAGAAACGGAAAAAAAACCTCACGACCCTAGAGAGAAACCAAGGCAACGTTTTTTCACTTCCAATTTCGTGAAAAAACGAGTTTTTATCATGAAATTGTTAGTTATAAGGCGAAATTCATGTCTCCGCTGAAAATCGACCTTCCACCATGATCTTCAGTTCCAAATAGGCAAAAGAAACTGAAGAAACAGGGAGAAATTTTTCATTGCCCTCGAGAGACGCCAAGGCAACGTGTTTTCACTTCCAATTTCGTGAAAAAACGAGTATTTATCATGATATTGGATGTTATAAGCAGAAATTCATATCTCCGCTAAAAGTCTGGATTCTCCCATGATTTTCAATTTCAAATAGGCAAAAGGAACACAAGAAATGGGAAAAAAACCTCACGACCCTGGAGAGAAACCAAGGCAACGTTTTTTCACTTCCAATTTCGTGAAAAAACGAGTTTTTATCATGAAATTGTATGTTATAAGGCGGAATTCATGTCTCCGCTGAAAATCGACCTTCCACCATGATCTTCAGTTCCAAATAGGCAAAAGAAACTGAAGAAACAGGGAGAAATTTCTCATTGCCCTCGAGAGACGCCAAGGCAACGTGTTTTCACTTCCAATTTCGTGAAATAACGAGTTTTTATCATGATATTGGATGTTATAAGCAGAAATTCATATCTCCGCTAAAAGTCTGGATTCTCCCATGATTTTCAATTTCAAAAAGGCAAAAAGAATTCAAGAAACGGGAAAAAAAACCTCACGTCCCTGGAGAGAAACCAAGGCAACGTTTTTTCACTTCCAATTTCGTGAAAAAACGAGTTTTTATCATGAAATTGTATGTTATAAGGCGAAATTCATGTCTCCGCTGAAAATCGACCTTCCACCATGATCTTCAGTTCCAAATAGGCGAAAGAAACTGAAGAAACAGGGAGAAATTTCTCATTGCCCTCGAGAGACGCCAAGGCAACGTGTTTTCACTTCCAATTTCGTGAAAAAACGAGTATTTATCATGATATTGGATGTTATAAGCAGAAATTCATATCTCCGCTAAAAGTCTGGATTCTCCCATGATTTTCAATTTCAAATAGGCAAAAGGAACACAAGAAATGGGAAAAAAACCTCACGACCCTGGAGAGAAACCAAGGCAACGTTTTTTCACTTCCAATTTCGTGAAAAAACGAGTTTTTATCATGAAATTGTATGTTATAAGGCGGAATTCATGTCTCCGCTGAAAATCGACCTTCCACCATGATCTTCAGTTCCAAATAGGCAAAAGAAACTGAAGAAACAGGGAGAAATTTCTCATTGCCCTCGAGAGACGCCAAGGCAACGTGTTTTCACTTCCAATTTCGTGAAATAACGAGTTTTTATCATGATATTGGATGTTATAAGCAGAAATTCATATCTCCGCTAAAAGTCTGGATTCTCCCATGATTTTCAATTTCAAAAAGGCAAAAAGAATTCAAGAAACGGGAAAAAAAACCTCACGTCCCTGGAGAGAAACCAAGGCAACGTTTTTTCACTTCCAATTTCGTGAAAAAACGAGTTTTTATCATGAAATTGTATGTTATAAGGCGAAATTCATGTCTCCGCTGAAAATCGACCTTCCACCATGATCTTCAGTTCCAAATAGGCGAAAGAAACTGAAGAAACAGGGAGAAATTTCTCATTGCCCTCGAGAGACGCCAAGGCAACGTGTTTTCACTTCCAATTTCGTGAAAAAACGAGTATTTATCATGATATTGGATGTTATAAGCAGAAATTCATATCTCCGCTAAAAGTCTGGATTCTCCCATGATTTTCAATTTCAAATAGGCAAAAGGAACACAAGAAATGGGAAAAAAACATCACGACCCTGGAGAGAAACCAAGGCAACGTTTTTTCACTTCCAATTTCGTGAAAAAACGAGTTTTTATCACGAAATTGTATGTTATAAGGCGAAATTCATGTCTCCGCTGAAAATCGACCTTCCACCATGATCTTCAGTTCCAAATAGGCGAAAGAAACTGAAGAAACAGGGAGAAATTTCTCATTGCCCTCGAGAGACGCCAAGGCAACGTGTTTTCACTTCCAATTTCGTGAAATAACGAGTTTTTATCATGATATTGGATGTTATAAGCAGAAATTCATATCTCCGCTAAAAGTCTGGATTCTCCCATGATTTTCAATTTCAAAAAGGCGAAAGGAACTCAAGAAACGGTAAAAAAAACTCACGACCCTGGAGAGAAACCAAGGCAACGTTTTTTCACTTCAAATTTCGTGAAAAAACGAGTTTTTATCATGAAATTGTATGTTATAAGGCGAAATTCATGTCTCCGCTGAAAATCGACCTTCCACCATGATCTTCAGTTCCAAATAGGCAAAAGAAACTGAAGAAACAGGGAGAAATTTCTCATTGCCCTCGAGAGACGCCAAGGCAACGTGTTTTCACTTACAATTTCGTGAAATAACGAGTTTTTATCATGATATTGGATGTTATAAGCAGAAATTCATATCTCCGCTAAAAGTTGGGATTCTCCCATGATTTTCAATTTCAAATAGGTAAAAGGAACTCAAGAAACGGGAAAAAAACCTCACGATCCTGGAGAGAAACCAAGGCAACGTTTTTTCACTTCCAATTTCGTGAAAAAACGAGTTTTTATCATGAAATTGTATGTTATAAGGCGGAATTCATGTCTCCGCTGAAAATCGACCTTCCACCATGATCTTCAGTTCCAAATAGGCAAAAGAAACTGAAGAAACAGGGAGAAATTTCTCATTGCCCTCGAGAGGCGCCAAGGCAACGTGTTTTCACTTACAATTTCGTGAAATAACGAGTTTTTATCATGATACTGGATGTTATAAGCAGAAATTCATATCTCCGCTAAAAGTCGGGATTCTCCGATGATTTTCAATTTCAAATAGGCAAAAGGAACTCAAGAAACTGGAAAATAAACCTCACGACCCTGGAGAGAAACCAAGGCAACGTTTTTTCACTTCCAATTTCGTGAAAAAACGAGTTTTTATCATGAAATTGTATGTTATAAGGCGAAATTCATGTCTCCGCTGAAAATCGACCTTCCACCATGATCTTCAGTTCCAAATAGGCAAAAGAAACTGAAGAAACAGGGAGAAATTTCTCATTGCCCTCGAGAGACGCCAAGGCAACGTGTTTTCACTTACAATTTCGTGAAATAACGAGTTTTTATCATGATATTGGATGTTATAAGCAGAAATTCATATCTCCGCTAAAAGTCTGGATTCTCCCATGATTTTCAATTTCAAAAAGGCGAAAGGAACTCAAGAAACGGTAAAAAAAACTCACGACCCTGGAGAGAAACCAAGGCAACGTTTTTTCACTTCCAATTTCGTGAAAAAACGAGTTTTTATCATGAAATTGTATGTTATAAGGCGAAATTCATGTCTCCGCTGAAAATCGACCTTCCACCATGATCTTCAGTTCCAAATAGGCAAAAGAAACTGAAGAAACAGGGAGAAATTTCTCATTGCCCTCGAGAGACGCCAAGGCAACGTGTTTTCACTTACAATTTCGTGAAATAACGAGTTTTTATCATGATATTGGATGTTATAAGCAGAAATTCATATCTCCGCTAAAAGTTGGGATTCTCCCATGATTTTCAATTTCAAATAGGTAAAAGGAACTCAAGAAACGGGAAAAAAACCTCACGATCCTGGAGAGAAACCAAGGCAACGTTTTTTCACTTCCAATTTCGTGAAAAAACGAGTTTTTATCATGAAATTGTATGTTATAAGGCGGAATTCATGTCTCCGCTGAAAATCGACCTTCCACCATGATCTTCAGTTCCAAATAGGCAAAAGAAACTGAAGAAACAGGGAGAAATTTCTCATTGCCCTCAAGAGGCGCCAAGGCAACGTGTTTTCACTTACAATTTCGTGAAATAACGAGTTTTTATCATGATACTGGATGTTATAAGCAGAAATTCATATCTCCGCTAAAAGTCTGGATTCTCCCATGATTTTCAATTTCAAAAAGGCAAAAAGAACTCAAGAAACGGAAAAAAAACCTCACGACCCTAGAGAGAAACCAAGGCAACGTTTTTTCACTTCCAATTTCGTGAAAAAACGAGTTTTTATCATGAAATTGTTAGTTATAAGGCGAAATTCATGTCTCCGCTGAAAATCGACCTTCCACCATGATCTTCAGTTCCAAATAGGCAAAAGAAACTGAAGAAACAGGGAGAAATTTTTCATTGCCCTCGAGAGACGCCAAGGCAACGTGTTTTCACTTCCAATTTCGTGAAAAAACGAGTATTTATCATGATATTGGATGTTATAAGCAGAAATTCATATCTCCGCTAAAAGTCTGGATTCTCCCATGATTTTCAATTTCAAATAGGCAAAAGGAACACAAGAAATGGGAAAAAAACCTCACGACCCTGGAGAGAAACCAAGGCAACGTTTTTTCACTTCCAATTTCGTGAAAAAACGAGTTTTTATCATGAAATTGTATGTTATAAGGCGGAATTCATGTCTCCGCTGAAAATCGACCTTCCACCATGATCTTCAGTTCCAAATAGGCAAAAGAAACTGAAGAAACAGGGAGAAATTTCTCATTGCCCTCGAGAGACGCCAAGGCAACGTGTTTTCACTTCCAATTTCGTGAAATAACGAGTTTTTATCATGATATTGGATGTTATAAGCAGAAATTCATATCTCCGCTAAAAGTCTGGATTCTCCCATGATTTTCAATTTCAAAAAGGCAAAAAGAATTCAAGAAACGGGAAAAAAAACCTCACGTCCCTGGAGAGAAACCAAGGCAACGTTTTTTCACTTCCAATTTCGTGAAAAAACGAGTTTTTATCATGAAATTGTATGTTATAAGGCGAAATTCATGTCTCCGCTGAAAATCGACCTTCCACCATGATCTTCAGTTCCAAATAGGCGAAAGAAACTGAAGAAACAGGGAGAAATTTCTCATTGCCCTCGAGAGACGCCAAGGCAACGTGTTTTCACTTCCAATTTCGTGAAAAAACGAGTATTTATCATGATATTGGATGTTATAAGCAGAAATTCATATCTCCGCTAAAAGTCTGGATTCTCCCATGATTTTCAATTTCAAATAGGCAAAAGGAACACAAGAAATGGGAAAAAAACCTCACGACCCTGGAGAGAAACCAAGGCAACGTTTTTTCACTTCCAATTTCGTGAAAAAACGAGTTTTTATCATGAAATTGTATGTTATAAGGCGGAATTCATGTCTCCGCTGAAAATCGACCTTCCACCATGATCTTCAGTTCCAAATAGGCAAAAGAAACTGAAGAAACAGGGAGAAATTTCTCATTGCCCTCGAGAGACGCCAAGGCAACGTGTTTTCACTTCCAATTTCGTGAAATAACGAGTTTTTATCATGATATTGGATGTTATAAGCAGAAATTCATATCTCCGCTAAAAGTCTGGATTCTCCCATGATTTTCAATTTCAAAAAGGCAAAAAGAATTCAAGAAACGGGAAAAAAAACCTCACGTCCCTGGAGAGAAACCAAGGCAACGTTTTTTCACTTCCAATTTCGTGAAAAAACGAGTTTTTATCATGAAATTGTATGTTATAAGGCGAAATTCATGTCTCCGCTGAAAATCGACCTTCCACCATGATCTTCAGTTCCAAATAGGCGAAAGAAACTGAAGAAACAGGGAGAAATTTCTCATTGCCCTCGAGAGACGCCAAGGCAACGTGTTTTCACTTCCAATTTCGTGAAAAAACGAGTATTTATCATGATATTGGATGTTATAAGCAGAAATTCATATCTCCGCTAAAAGTCTGGATTCTCCCATGATTTTCAATTTCAAATAGGCAAAAGGAACACAAGAAATGGGAAAAAAACATCACGACCCTGGAGAGAAACCAAGGCAACGTTTTTTCACTTCCAATTTCGTGAAAAAACGAGTTTTTATCACGAAATTGTATGTTATAAGGCGAAATTCATGTCTCCGCTGAAAATCGACCTTCCACCATGATCTTCAGTTCCAAATAGGCGAAAGAAACTGAAGAAACAGGGAGAAATTTCTCATTGCCCTCGAGAGACGCCAAGGCAACGTGTTTTCACTTCCAATTTCGTGAAATAACGAGTTTTTATCATGATATTGGATGTTATAAGCAGAAATTCATATCTCCGCTAAAAGTCTGGATTCTCCCATGATTTTCAATTTCAAAAAGGCGAAAGGAACTCAAGAAACGGTAAAAAAAACTCACGACCCTGGAGAGAAACCAAGGCAACGTTTTTTCACTTCAAATTTCGTGAAAAAACGAGTTTTTATCATGAAATTGTATGTTATAAGGCGAAATTCATGTCTCCGCTGAAAATCGACCTTCCACCATGATCTTCAGTTCCAAATAGGCAAAAGAAACTGAAGAAACAGGGAGAAATTTCTCATTGCCCTCGAGAGACGCCAAGGCAACGTGTTTTCACTTACAATTTCGTGAAATAACGAGTTTTTATCATGATATTGGATGTTATAAGCAGAAATTCATATCTCCGCTAAAAGTTGGGATTCTCCCATGATTTTCAATTTCAAATAGGTAAAAGGAACTCAAGAAACGGGAAAAAAACCTCACGATCCTGGAGAGAAACCAAGGCAACGTTTTTTCACTTCCAATTTCGTGAAAAAACGAGTTTTTATCATGAAATTGTATGTTATAAGGCGGAATTCATGTCTCCGCTGAAAATCGACCTTCCACCATGATCTTCAGTTCCAAATAGGCAAAAGAAACTGAAGAAACAGGGAGAAATTTCTCATTGCCCTCGAGAGGCGCCAAGGCAACGTGTTTTCACTTACAATTTCGTGAAATAACGAGTTTTTATCATGATACTGGATGTTATAAGCAGAAATTCATATCTCCGCTAAAAGTCTGTATTCTCCCATGATTTTCAATTTCAAAAAGGCAAAAAGAACTCAAGAAACGGAAAAAAAACCTCACGACCCTAGAGAGAAACCAAGGCAACGTTTTTTCACTTCCAATTTCGTGAAAAAACGAGTTTTTATCATGAAATTGTTAGTTATAAGGCGAAATTCATGTCTCCGCTGAAAATCGACCTTCCACCATGATCTTCAGTTCCAAATAGGCAAAAGAAACTGAAGAAACAGGGAGAAATTTCTCATTGCCCTCGAGAGACGCCAAGGCAACGTGTTTTCACTTCCAATTTCGTGAAAAAACGAGTATTTATCATGATATTGGATGTTATAAGCAGAAATTCATATCTCCGCTAAAAGTCTGGATTCTCCCATGATTTTCAATTTCAAATAGGCAAAAGGAACACAAGAAATGGGAAAAAAACCTCACGACCCTGGAGAGAAACCAAGGCAACGTTTTTTCACTTCCAATTTCGTGAAAAAACGAGTTTTTATCATGAAATTGTATGTTATAAGGCGGAATTCATGTCTCCGCTGAAAATCGACCTTCCACCATGATCTTCAGTTCCAAATAGGCAAAAGAAACTGAAGAAACAGGGAGAAATTTCTCTTTGCCCTCGAGAGACGCCAAGGCAACGTGTTTTCACTTCCAATTTCGTGAAATAACGAGTTTTTATCATGATATTGGATGTTATAAGCAGAAATTCATATCTCCGCTAAAAGTCTGGATTCTCCCATGATTTTCAATTTCAAAAAGGCAAAAAGAATTCAAGAAACGGGAAAAAAAACCTCACGTCCCTGGAGAGAAACCAAGGCAACGTTTTTTCACTTCCAATTTCGTGAAAAAACGAGTTTTTATCATGAAATTGTATGTTATAAGGCGAAATTCATGTCTCCGCTGAAAATCGACCTTCCACCATGATCTTCAGTTCCAAATAGGCGAAAGAAACTGAAGAAACAGGGAGAAATTTCTCATTGCCCTCGAGAGACGCCAAGGCAACGTGTTTTCACTTCCAATTTCGTGAAAAAACGAGTATTTATCATGATATTGGATGTTATAAGCAGAAATTCATATCTCCGCTAAAAGTCTGGATTCTCCCATGATTTTCAATTTCAAATAGGCAAAAGGAACACAAGAAATGGGAAAAAAACATCACGACCCTGGAGAGAAACCAAGGCAACGTTTTTTCACTTCCAATTTCGTGAAAAAACGAGTTTTTATCACGAAATTGTATGTTATAAGGCGAAATTCATGTCTCCGCTGAAAATCGACCTTCCACCATGATCTTCAATTCCAAATAGGCGAAAGAAACTGAAGAAACAGGGAGAAATTTCTCATTGCCCTCGAGAGACGCCAAGGCAACGTGTTTTCACTTACAATTTCGTGAAATAACGAGTTTTTATCATGATATTGGATGTTATAAGCAGAAATTCATATCTCCGCTAAAAGTTGGGATTCTCCCATGATTTTCAATTTCAAATAGGTAAAAGGAACTCAAGAAACGGGAAAAAAACCTCACGATCCTGGAGAGAAACCAAGGCAACGTTTTTTCACTTCCAATTTCGTGAAAAAACGAGTTTTTATCATGAAATTGTATGTTATAAGGCGGAATTCATGTCTCCGCTGAAAATCGACCTTCCACCATGATCTTCAGTTCCAAATAGGCAAAAGAAACTGAAGAAACAGGGAGAAATTTCTCATTGCCCTCGAGAGGCGCCAAGGCAACGTGTTTTCACTTACAATTTCGTGAAATAACGAGTTTTTATCATGATACTGGATGTTATAAGCAGAAATTCATATCTCCGCTAAAAGTCTGGATTCTCCCATGATTTTCAATTTCAAAAAGGCAAAAAGAACTCAAGAAACGGAAAAAAAACCTCACGACCCTAGAGAGAAACCAAGGCAACGTTTTTTCACTTCCAATTTCGTGAAAAAACGAGTTTTTATCATGAAATTGTTAGTTATAAGGCGAAATTCATGTCTCCGCTGAAAATCGACCTTCCACCATGATCTTCAGTTCCAAATAGGCAAAAGAAACTGAAGAAACAGGGAGAAATTTCTCATTGCCCTCGAGAGACGCCAAGGCAACGTGTTTTCACTTACAATTTCGTGAAATAACGAGTTTTTATCATGATACTGGATGTTATAAGCAGAAATTCATATCTCCGCTAAAAGTCTGGATTCTCCCATGATTTTCAATTTCAAAAAGGCAAAAAGAATTCAAGAAACGGGAAAAAAAACCTCACGTCCCTGGAGAGAAACCAAGGCAACGTTTTTTCACTTCCAATTTCGTGAAAAAACGAGTTTTTATCATGAAATTGTATGTTATAAGGCGAAATTCATGTCTCCGCTGAAAATCGACCTTCCACCATGATCTTCAGTTCCAAATAGGCGAAAGAAACTGAAGAAACAGGGAGAAATTTCTCATTGCCCTCGAGAGACGCCAAGGCAACGTGTTTTCACTTCCAATTTCGTGAAAAAACGAGTATTTATCATGATATTGGATGTTATAAGCAGAAATTCATATCTCCGCTAAAAGTCTGGATTCTCCCATGATTTTCAATTTCAAATAGGCAAAAGGAACACAAGAAATGGGAAAAAAACATCACGACCCTGGAGAGAAACCAAGGCAACGTTTTTTCACTTCCAATTTCGTGAAAAAACGAGTTTTTATCATGAAATTGTATGTTATAAGGCGAAATTCATGTCTCCGCTGAAAATCGACCTTCCACCATGATCTTCAGTTCCAAATAGGCAAAAGAAACTGAAGAAACAGGGAGAAATTTCTCATTGCCCTCGAGAGACGCCAAGGCAACGTGTTTTCACTTACAATTTCGTGAAATAACGAGTTTTTATCATGATATTGGATGTTATAAGCAGAAATTCATATCTCCGCTAAAAGTTGGGATTCTCCCATGATTTTCAATTTCAAATAGGTAAAAGGAACTCAAGAAACGGGAAAAAAACCTCACGATCCTGGAGAGAAACCAAGGCAACGTTTTTTCACTTCCAATTTCGTGAAAAAACGAGTTTTTATCATGAAATTGTATGTTATAAGGCGGAATTCATGTCTCCGCTGAAAATCGACCTTCCACCATGATCTTCAGTTCCAAATAGGCAAAAGAAACTGAAGAAACAGGGAGAAATTTCTCATTGCCCTCGAGAGGCGCCAAGGCAACGTGTTTTCACTTACAATTTCGTGAAATAACGAGTTTTTATCATGATACTGGATGTTATAAGCAGAAATTCATATCTCCGCTAAAAGTCTGGATTCTCCCATGATTTTCAATTTCGAATAGGTAAAAGGAACTCAAGAAACGGGAAAAAAACCTCACGATCCTGGAGAGAAACCAAGGCAACGTTTTTTCACTTCCAATTTCGTGAAAAAACGAGTTTTTATCATGAAATTGTATGTTATAAGGCGGAATTCATGTCTCCGCTGAAAATCGACCTTCCACCATGATCTTCAGTTCCAAATAGGCAAAAGAAACTGAAGAAACAGGGAGAAATTTCTCATTGCCCTCGAGAGACGCCAAGGCAACGTGTTTTCACTTCCAATTTCGTGAAAAAACGAGTATTTATCATGATATTGGATGTTATAAGCAGAAATTCATATCTCCGCTAAAAGTCTGGATTCTCCAATGATTTTCAATATCAAAAAGGCAAAAAGAACTCAAGAAACGGGAAAAAAACCTCACGATCCTGGAGAGAAACCAAGGCAACGTTTTTTCACTTCCAATTTCGTGAAAAAACGAGTTTTTATCATGAAATTGTATGTTATTAGGCGGAATTCATGTCTCCGCTGAAAATCGACCTTCCACCATGATCTCCAGTTCCAAATAGGCAAAAGAAACTGAAGAAACAGGGAGAAATTTCTCATTGCCCTCGAGAGGCGCCAAGGCAACGTGTTTTCACTTCTAATTTCGTGAAAAAACGAGTATTTATCATGATATCGGATGTTATAAGTAGAAATTCATATCTCCGCTAAAAGTCGGGATTCTCCGATGATTTTCAATTTCAAATAGGCAAAAGGAACTCAAGAAACTGGAAAATAAACCTCACGACCCTGGAGAAAAACCAAGGCAACGTTTTTTCACTTCTAATTTCGTGAAAAAACGAATTTTTATCATGAAATTGTATGTTATAAGGCGAAATTCATGTCTCCGCCGAAAATCGACCTTCCACCATGATCTTCAGTTCCAAATAGGCGAAAGAAACTGAAGAAACAGGGAGAAATTTTTCATTGCCCTCGAGAGACGCCAAGGCAACGTGTTTTCACTTACAATTTCGTGAAATAACGAGTTTTTATCATGATATTGGATGTTATAAGCAGAAATTCATATCTCCGCTAAAAGTCTGGATTCTCCCATGATTTTCAATTTCAAAAAGGCAAAAAGAATTCAAGAAACGGGAAAAAAAACCTCACGTCCCTGGAGAGAAACCAAGGCAACGTTTTTTCACTTCCAATTTCGTGAAAAAACGAGTTTTTATCATGAAATTGTATGTTATAAGGCGAAATTCATGTCTCCGCTGAAAATCGACCTTCCACCATGATCTTCAGTTCCAAATAGGCGAAAGAAACTGAAGAAACAGGGAGAAATTTCTCATTGCCCTCGAGAGACGCCAAGGCAACGTGTTTTCACTTCCAATTTCGTGAAAAAACGAGTATTTATCATGATATTGGATGTTATAAGCAGAAATTCATATCTCCGCTAAAAGTCTGGATTCTCCCATGATTTTCAATTTCAAATAGGCAAAAGGAACACAAGAAATGGGAAAAAAACATCACGACCCTGGAGAGAAACCAAGGCAACGTTTTTTCACTTCCAATTTCGTGAAAAAACGAGTTTTTATCACGAAATTGTATGTTATAAGGCGAAATTCATGTCTCCGCTGAAAATCGACCTTCCACCATGATCTTCAGTTCCAAATAGGCGAAAGAAACTGAAGAAACAGGGAGAAATTTCTCATTGCCCTCGAGAGACGCCAAGGCAACGTGTTTTCACTTCCAATTTCGTGAAATAACGAGTTTTTATCATGATATTGGATGTTATAAGCAGAAATTCATATCTCCGCTAAAAGTCTGGATTCTCCCATGATTTTCAATTTCAAAAAGGCGAAAGGAACTCAAGAAACGGTAAAAAAAACTCACGACCCTGGAGAGAAACCAAGGCAACGTTTTTTCACTTCAAATTTCGTGAAAAAACGAGTTTTTATCATGAAATTGTATGTTATAAGGCGAAATTCATGTCTCCGCTGAAAATCGACCTTCCACCATGATCTTCAGTTCCAAATAGGCAAAAGAAACTGAAGAAACAGGGAGAAATTTCTCATTGCCCTCGAGAGACGCCAAGGCAACGTGTTTTCACTTACAATTTCGTGAAATAACGAGTTTTTATCATGATATTGGATGTTATAAGCAGAAATTCATATCTCCGCTAAAAGTTGGGATTCTCCCATGATTTTCAATTTCAAATAGGTAAAAGGAACTCAAGAAACGGGAAAAAAACCTCACGATCCTGGAGAGAAACCAAGGCAACGTTTTTTCACTTCCAATTTCGTGAAAAAACGAGTTTTTATCATGAAATTGTATGTTATAAGGCGGAGTTCATGTCTCCGCTGAAAATCGACCTTCCACCATGATCTTCAGTTCCAAATAGGCAAAAGAAACTGAAGAAACAGGGAGAAATTTCTCATTGCCCTCGAGAGGCGCCAAGGCAACGTGTTTTCACTTACAATTTCGTGAAATAACGAGTTTTTATCATGATACTGGATGTTATAAGCAGAAATTCATATCTCCGCTAAAAGTCTGTATTCTCCCATGATTTTCAATTTCAAAAAGGCAAAAAGAACTCAAGAAACGGAAAAAAAACCTCACGACCCTAGAGAGAAACCAAGGCAACGTTTTTTCACTTCCAATTTCGTGAAAAAACGAGTTTTTATCATGAAATTGTTAGTTATAAGGCGAAATTCATGTCTCCGCTGAAAATCGACCTTCCACCATGATCTTCAGTTCCAAATAGGCAAAAGAAACTGAAGAAACAGGGAGAAATTTCTCATTGCCCTCGAGAGACGCCAAGGCAACGTGTTTTCACTTCCAATTTCGTGAAAAAACGAGTATTTATCATGATATTGGATGTTATAAGCAGAAATTCATATCTCCGCTAAAAGTCTGGATTCTCCCATGATTTTCAATTTCAAATAGGCAAAAGGAACACAAGAAATGGGAAAAAAACCTCACGACCCTGGAGAGAAACCAAGGCAACGTTTTTTCACTTCCAATTTCGTGAAAAAACGAGTTTTTATCATGAAATTGTATGTTATAAGGCGGAATTCATGTCTCCGCTGAAAATCGACCTTCCACCATGATCTTCAGTTCCAAATAGGCAAAAGAAACTGAAGAAACAGGGAGAAATTTCTCTTTGCCCTCGAGAGACGCCAAGGCAACGTGTTTTCACTTCCAATTTCGTGAAATAACGAGTTTTTATCATGATATTGGATGTTATAAGCAGAAATTCATATCTCCGCTAAAAGTCTGGATTCTCCCATGATTTTCAATTTCAAAAAGGCAAAAAGAATTCAAGAAACGGGAAAAAAAACCTCACGTCCCTGGAGAGAAACCAAGGCAACGTTTTTTCACTTCCAATTTCGTGAAAAAACGAGTTTTTATCATGAAATTGTATGTTATAAGGCGAAATTCATGTCTCCGCTGAAAATCGACCTTCCACCATGATCTTCAGTTCCAAATAGGCGAAAGAAACTGAAGAAACAGGGAGAAATTTCTCATTGCCCTCGAGAGACGCCAAGGCAACGTGTTTTCACTTCCAATTTCGTGAAAAAACGAGTATTTATCATGATATTGGATGTTATAAGCAGAAATTCATATCTCCGCTAAAAGTCTGGATTCTCCCATGATTTTCAATTTCAAATAGGCAAAAGGAACACAAGAAATGGGAAAAAAACATCACGACCCTGGAGAGAAACCAAGGCAACGTTTTTTCACTTCCAATTTCGTGAAAAAACGAGTTTTTATCACGAAATTGTATGTTATAAGGCGAAATTCATGTCTCCGCTGAAAATCGACCTTCCACCATGATCTTCAGTTCCAAATAGGCGAAAGAAACTGAAGAAACAGGGAGAAATTTCTCATTGCCCTCGAGAGACGCCAAGGCAACGTGTTTTCACTTACAATTTCGTGAAATAACGAGTTTTTATCATGATATTGGATGTTATAAGCAGAAATTCATATCTCCGCTAAAAGTTGGGATTCTCCCATGATTTTCAATTTCAAGTAGGTAAAAGGAACTCAAGAAACGGGAAAAAAACCTCACGATCCTGGAGAGAAACCAAGGCAACGTTTTTTCACTTCCAATTTCGTGAAAAAACGAGTTTTTATCATGAAATTGTATGTTATAAGGCGGAATTCATGTCTCCGCTGAAAATCGACCTTCCACCATGATCTTCAGTTCCAAATAGGCAAAAGAAACTGAAGAAACAGGGAGAAATTTCTCATTGCCCTCGAGAGGCGCCAAGGCAACGTGTTTTCACTTACAATTTCGTGAAATAACGAGTTTTTATCATGATACTGGATGTTATAAGCAGAAATTCATATCTCCGCTAAAAGTCTGGATTCTCCCATGATTTTCAATTTCAAAAAGGCAAAAAGAACTCAAGAAACGGAAAAAAAACCTCACGACCCTAGAGAGAAACCAAGGCAACGTTTTTTCACTTCCAATTTCGTGAAAAAACGAGTTTTTATCATGAAATTGTTAGTTATAAGGCGAAATTCATGTCTCCGCTGAAAATCGACCTTCCACCATGATCTTCAGTTCCAAATAGGCAAAAGAAACTGAAGAAACAGGGAGAAATTTCTCATTGCCCTCGAGAGACGCCAAGGCAACGTGTTTTCACTTACAATTTCGTGAAATAACGAGTTTTTATCATGATACTGGATGTTATAAGCAGAAATTCATATCTCCGCTAAAAGTCTGGATTCTCCCATGATTTTCAATTTCAAAAAGGCAAAAAGAATTCAAGAAACGGGAAAAAAAACCTCACGTCCCTGGAGAGAAACCAAGGCAACGTTTTTTCACTTCCAATTTCGTGAAAAAACGAGTTTTTATCATGAAATTGTATGTTATAAGGCGAAATTCATGTCTCCGCTGAAAATCGACCTTCCACCATGATCTTCAGTTCCAAATAGGCGAAAGAAACTGAAGAAACAGGGAGAAATTTCTCATTGCCCTCGAGAGACGCCAAGGCAACGTGTTTTCACTTCCAATTTCGTGAAAAAACGAGTATTTATCATGATATTGGATGTTATAAGCAGAAATTCATATCTCCGCTAAAAGTCTGGATTCTCCCATGATTTTCAATTTCAAATAGGCAAAAGGAACACAAGAAATGGGAAAAAAACATCACGACCCTGGAGAGAAACCAAGGCAACGTTTTTTCACTTCCAATTTCGTGAAAAAACGAGTTTTTATCATGAAATTGTATGTTATAAGGCGAAATTCATGTCTCCGCTGAAAATCGACCTTCCACCATGATCTTCAGTTCCAAATAGGCAAAAGAAACTGAAGAAACAGGGAGAAATTTCTCATTGCCCTCGAGAGACGCCAAGGCAACGTGTTTTCACTTACAATTTCGTGAAATAACGAGTTTTTATCATGATATTGGATGTTATAAGCAGAAATTCATATCTCCGCTAAAAGTTGGGATTCTCCCATGATTTTCAATTTCAAATAGGTAAAAGGAACTCAAGAAACGGGAAAAAAACCTCACGATCCTGGAGAGAAACCAAGGCAACGTTTTTTCACTTCCAATTTCGTGAAAAAACGAGTTTTTATCATGAAATTGTATGTTATAAGGCGGAATTCATGTCTCCGCTGAAAATCGACCTTCCACCATGATCTTCAGTTCCAAATAGGCAAAAGAAACTGAAGAAACAGGGAGAAATTTCTCATTGCCCTCGAGAGGCGCCAAGGCAACGTGTTTTCACTTACAATTTCGTGAAATAACGAGTTTTTATCATGATACTGGATGTTATAAGCAGAAATTCATATCTCCGCTAAAAGTCTGGATTCTCCCATGATTTTCAATTTCGAATAGGTAAAAGGAACTCAAGAAACGGGAAAAAAACCTCACGATCCTGGAGAGAAACCAAGGCAACGTTTTTTCACTTCCAATTTCGTGAAAAAACGAGTTTTTATCATGAAATTGTATGTTATAAGGCGGAATTCATGTCTCCGCTGAAAATCGACCTTCCACCATGATCTTCAGTTCCAAATAGGCAAAAGAAACTGAAGAAACAGGGAGAAATTTCTCATTGCCCTCGAGAGACGCCAAGGCAACGTGTTTTCACTTCCAATTTCGTGAAAAAACGAGTATTTATCATGATATTGGATGTTATAAGCAGAAATTCATATCTCCGCTAAAAGTCTGGATTCTCCAATGATTTTCAATATCAAAAAGGCAAAAAGAACTCAAGAAACGGGAAAAAAACCTCACGATCCTGGAGAGAAACCAAGGCAACGTTTTTTCACTTCCAATTTCGTGAAAAAACGAGTTTTTATCATGAAATTGTATGTTATTAGGCGGAATTCATGTCTCCGCTGAAAATCGACCTTCCACCATGATCTCCAGTTCCAAATAGGCAAAAGAAACTGAAGAAACAGGGAGAAATTTCTCATTGCCCTCGAGAGGCGCCAAGGCAACGTGTTTTCACTTCTAATTTCGTGAAAAAACGAGTATTTATCATGATATCGGATGTTATAAGTAGAAATTCATATCTCCGCTAAAAGTCGGGATTCTCCGATGATTTTCAATTTCAAATAGGCAAAAGGAACTCAAGAAACTGGAAAATAAACCTCACGACCCTGGAGAAAAACCAAGGCAACGTTTTTTCACTTCTAATTTCGTGAAAAAACGAATTTTTATCATGAAATTGTATGTTATAAGGCGAAATTCATGTCTCCGCCGAAAATCGACCTTCCACCATGATCTTCAGTTCCAAATAGGCGAAAGAAACTGAAGAAACAGGGAGAAATTTCTCATTGCCCTCGAGAGACGCCAAGGCAACGTGTTTTCACTTACAATTTCGTGAAATAACGAGTTTTTATCATGATATTGGATGTTATAAGCAGAAATTCATATCTCCGCTAAAAGTCTGGATTCTCCCATGATTTTCAATTTCAAAAAGGCGAAAGGAACTCAAGAAACGGTAAAAAAAACTCACGACCCTGGAGAGAAACCAAGGCAACGTTTTTTCACTTCCAATTTCGTGAAAAAACGAGTTTTTATCATGAAATTGTATGTTATAAGGCGAAATTCATGTCTCCGCTGAAAATCGACCTTCCACCATGATCTTCAGTTCCAAATAGGCAAAAGAAACTGAAGAAACAGGGAGAAATTTCTCATTGCCCTCGAGAGACGCCAAGGCAACGTGTTTTCACTTACAATTTCGTGAAATAACGAGTTTTTATCATGATATTGGATGTTATAAGAAGAAATTCATATCTCCGCTAAAAGTTGGGATTCTCCCATGATTTTCAATTTCAAATAGGTAAAAGGAACTCAAGAAACGGGAAAAAAACCTCACGATCCTGGAGAGAAACCAAGGCAACGTTTTTTCACTTCCAATTTCGTGAAAAAACGAGTTTTTATCATGAAATTGTATGTTATAAGGCGGAATTCATGTCTCCGCTGAAAATCGACCTTCCACCATGATCTTCAGTTCCAAATAGGCAAAAGAAACTGAAGAAACAGGGAGAAATTTCTCATTGCCCTCAAGAGGCGCCAAGGCAACGTGTTTTCACTTACAATTTCGTGAAATAACGAGTTTTTATCATGATACTGGATGTTATAAGCAGAAATTCATATCTCCGCTAAAAGTCTGGATTCTCCCATGATTTTCAATTTCAAAAAGGCAAAAAGAACTCAAGAAACGGAAAAAAAACCTCACGACCCTAGAGAGAAACCAAGGCAACGTTTTTTCACTTCCAATTTCGTGAAAAAACGAGTTTTTATCATGAAATTGTTAGTTATAAGGCGAAATTCATGTCTCCGCTGAAAATCGACCTTCCACCATGATCTTCAGTTCCAAATAGGCAAAAGAAACTGAAGAAACAGGGAGAAATTTTTCATTGCCCTCGAGAGACGCCAAGGCAACGTGTTTTCACTTCCAATTTCGTGAAAAAACGAGTATTTATCATGATATTGGATGTTATAAGCAGAAATTCATATCTTCGCTAAAAGTCTGGATTCTCCCATGATTTTCAATTTCAAATAGGCAAAAGGAACACAAGAAATGGGAAAAAAACCTCACGACCCTGGAGAGAAACCAAGGCAACGTTTTTTCACTTCCAATTTCGTGAAAAAACGAGTTTTTATCATGAAATTGTATGTTATAAGGCGGAATTCATGTCTCCGCTGAAAATCGACCTTCCACCATGATCTTCAGTTCCAAATAGGCAAAAGAAACTGAAGAAACAGGGAGAAATTTCTCATTGCCCTCGAGAGACGCCAAGGCAACGTGTTTTCACTTCCAATTTCGTGAAAAAACGAGTTTTTATCATGAAATTGTATGTTATAAGGCGAAATTCATGTCTCCGCTGAAAATCGACCTTCCACCATGATCTTCAGTTCCAAATAGGCGAAAGAAACTGAAGAAACAGGGAGAAATTTCTCATTGCCCTCGAGAGACGCCAAGGCAACGTGTTTTCACTTCCAATTTCGTGAAAAAACGAGTATTTATCATGATATTGGATGTTATAAGCAGAAATTCATATCTCCGCTAAAAGTCTGGATTCTCCCATGATTTTCAATTTCAAATAGGCAAAAGGAACACAAGAAATGGGAAAAAAACATCACGACCCTGGAGAGAAACCAAGGCAACGTTTTTTCACTTCCAATTTCGTGAAAAAACGAGTTTTTATCATGAAATTGTATGTTATAAGGCGAAATTCATGTCTCCGCTGAAAATCGACCTTCCACCATGATCTTCAGTTCCAAATAGGCGAAAGAAACTGAAGAAACAGGGAGAAATTTCTCATTGCCCTCGAGAGACGCCAAGGCAACGTGTTTTCACTTCCAATTTCGTGAAATAACGAGTTTTTATCATGATATTGGATGTTATAAGCAGAAATTCATATCTCCGCTAAAAGTCTGGATTCTCCCATGATTTTCAATTTCAAATAGGCAAAAGGAACACAAGAAATGGGAAAAAAACATCACGACCCTGGAGAGAAACCAAGGCAACGTTTTTTCACTTCCAATTTCGTGAAAAAACGAGTTTTTATCATGAAATTGTATGTTATAAGGCGAAATTCATGTCTCCGCTGAAAATCGACCTTCCACCATGATCTTCAGTTCCAAATAGGCGAAAGAAACTGAAGAAACAGGGAGAAATTTCTCATTGCCCTCGAGAGACGCCAAGGCAACGTGTTTTCACTTCCAATTTCGTGAAATAACGAGTTTTTATCATGATATTGGATGTTATAAGCAGAAATTCATATCTCCGCTAAAAGTCTGGATTCTCCCATGATTTTCAATTTCAAAAAGGCGAAAGGAACTCAAGAAACGGTAAAAAAAACTCACGACCCTGGAGAGAAACCAAGGCAACGTTTTTTCACTTCCAATTTCGTGAAAAAACGAGTTTTTATCATGAAATTGTATGTTATAAGGCGGAATTCATGTCTCCGCTGAAAATCGACCTTCCACCATGATCTTCAGTTCCAAATAGGCAAAAGAAACTGAAGAAACAGGGAGAAATTTCTCATTGCCCTCGAGAGGCGCCAAGGCAACGTGTTTTCACTTACAATTTCGTGAAATAACGAGTTTTTATCATGATACTGGAGGTTATAAGCAGAAATTCATATCTCCGCTAAAAGTCTGGATTCTCCCATGATTTTCAATTTCAAAAAGGCAAAAAGAACTCAAGAAACGGAAAAAAAAACCTCACGACCCTAGAGAGAAACCAAGGCAACGTTTTTTCACTTCCAATTTCGTGAAAAAACGAGTTTTTATCATGAAATTGTTAGTTATAAGGCGAAATTCATGTCTCCGCTGAAAATCGACCTTCCACCATGATCTTCAGTTCCAAATAGGCAAAAGAAACTGAAGAAACAGGGAGAAATTTCTCATTGCCCTCGAGAGACGCCAAGGCAACGTGTTTTCACTTCCAATTTCGTGAAAAAACGAGTATTTATCATGATATTGGATGTTATAAGCAGAAATTCATATCTCCGCTAAAAGTCTGGATTCTCCCATGATTTTCAATTTCAAATAGGCAAAAGGAACACAAGGAATGGGAAAAAAACCTCACGACCCTGGAGAGAAACCAAGGCAACGTTTTTTCACTTCCAATTTCGTGAAAAAACGAGTTTTTATCATGAAATTGTATGTTATAAGGCGGAATTCATGTCTCCGCTGAAAATCGACCTTCCACCATGATCTTCAGTTCCAAATAGGCAAAAGAAACTGAAGAAACAGGGAGAAATTTCTCATTGCCCTCGAGAGACGCCAAGGCAACGTGTTTTCACTTACAATTTCGTGAAATAACGAGTTTTTATCATGATACTGGATGTTATAAGCAGAAATTCATATCTCCGCTAAAAGTCTGGATTCTCCCATGATTTTCAATTTCAAAAAGGCAAAAAGAATTCAAGAAACGGGAAAAAAAACCTCACGTCCCTGGAGAGAAACCAAGGCAACGTTTTTTCACTTCCAATTTCGTGAAAAAACGAGTTTTTATCATGAAATTGTATGTTATAAGGCGAAATTCATGTCTCCGCTGAAAATCGACCTTCCACCATGATCTTCAGTTCCAAATAGGCGAAAGAAACTGAAGAAACAGGGAGAAATTTCTCATTGCCCTCGAGAGACGCCAAGGCAACGTGTTTTCACTTCCAATTTCGTGAAAAAACGAGTATTTATCATGATATTGGATGTTATAAGCAGAAATTCATATCTCCGCTAAAAGTCTGGATTCTCCCATGATTTTCAATTTCAAAAAGGCAAAAAGAATTCAAGAAACGGGAAAAAAAACCTCACGTCCCTGGAGAGAAACCAAGGCAACGTTTTTTCACTTCCAATTTCGTGAAAAAACGAGTTTTTATCATGAAATTGTATGTTATAAGGCGAAATTCATGTCTCCGCTGAAAATCGACCTTCCACCATGATCTTCAGTTCCAAATAGGCGAAAGAAACTGAAGAAACAGGGAGAAATTTCTCATTGCCCTCGAGAGACGCCAAGGCAACGTGTTTTCACTTCCAATTTCGTGAAATAACGAGTTTTTATCATGATATTGGATGTTATAAGCAGAAATTCATATCTCCGCTAAAAGTCTGGATTCTCCCATGATTTTCAATTTCAAAAAGGCGAAAGGAACTCAAGAAACGGTAAAAAAAACTCACGACCCTGGAGAGAAACCAAGGCAACGTTTTTTCACTTCAAATTTCGTGAAAAAACGAGTTTTTATCATGAAATTGTATGTTATAAGGCGAAATTCATGTCTCCGCTGAAAATCGACCTTCCACCATGATCTTCAGTTCCAAATAGGCAAAAGAAACTGAAGAAACAGGGAGAAATTTCTCATTGCCCTCGAGAGACGCCAAGGCAACGTGTTTTCACTTACAATTTCGTGAAATAACGAGTTTTTATCATGATATTGGATGTTATAAGCAGAAATTCATATCTCCGCTAAAAGTTGGGATTCTCCCATGATTTTCAATTTCAAATAGGTAAAAGGAACTCAAGAAACGGGAAAAAAACCTCACGATCCTGGAGAGAAACCAAGGCAACGTTTTTTCACTTCCAATTTCGTGAAAAAACGAGTTTTTATCATGAAATTGTATGTTATAAGGCGGAGTTCATGTCTCCGCTGAAAATCGACCTTCCACCATGATCTTCAGTTCCAAATAGGCAAAAGAAACTGAAGAAACAGGGAGAAATTTCTCATTGCCCTCGAGAGGCGCCAAGGCAACGTGTTTTCACTTACAATTTCGTGAAATAACGAGTTTTTATCATGATACTGGATGTTATAAGCAGAAATTCATATCTCCGCTAAAAGTCTGTATTCTCCCATGATTTTCAATTTCAAAAAGGCAAAAAGAACTCAAGAAACGGAAAAAAAACCTCACGACCCTAGAGAGAAACCAAGGCAACGTTTTTTCACTTCCAATTTCGTGAAAAAACGAGTTTTTATCATGAAATTGTTAGTTATAAGGCGAAATTCATGTCTCCGCTGAAAATCGACCTTCCACCATGATCTTCAGTTCCAAATAGGCAAAAGAAACTGAAGAAACAGGGAGAAATTTCTCATTGCCCTCGAGAGACGCCAAGGCAACGTGTTTTCACTTCCAATTTCGTGAAAAAACGAGTATTTATCATGATATTGGATGTTATAAGCAGAAATTCATATCTCCGCTAAAAGTCTGGATTCTCCCATGATTTTCAATTTCAAATAGGCAAAAGGAACACAAGAAATGGGAAAAAAACCTCACGACCCTGGAGAGAAACCAAGGCAACGTTTTTTCACTTCCAATTTCGTGAAAAAACGAGTTTTTATCATGAAATTGTATGTTATAAGGCGGAATTCATGTCTCCGCTGAAAATCGACCTTCCACCATGATCTTCAGTTCCAAATAGGCAAAAGAAACTGAAGAAACAGGGAGAAATTTCTCTTTGCCCTCGAGAGACGCCAAGGCAACGTGTTTTCACTTCCAATTTCGTGAAATAACGAGTTTTTATCATGATATTGGATGTTATAAGCAGAAATTCATATCTCCGCTAAAAGTCTGGATTCTCCCATGATTTTCAATTTCAAAAAGGCAAAAAGAATTCAAGAAACGGGAAAAAAAACCTCACGTCCCTGGAGAGAAACCAAGGCAACGTTTTTTCACTTCCAATTTCGTGAAAAAACGAGTTTTTATCATGAAATTGTATGTTATAAGGCGAAATTCATGTCTCCGCTGAAAATCGACCTTCCACCATGATCTTCAGTTCCAAATAGGCGAAAGAAACTGAAGAAACAGGGAGAAATTTCTCATTGCCCTCGAGAGACGCCAAGGCAACGTGTTTTCACTTCCAATTTCGTGAAAAAACGAGTATTTATCATGATATTGGATGTTATAAGCAGAAATTCATATCTCCGCTAAAAGTCTGGATTCTCCCATGATTTTCAATTTCAAATAGGCAAAAGGAACACAAGAAATGGGAAAAAAACATCACGACCCTGGAGAGAAACCAAGGCAACGTTTTTTCACTTCCAATTTCGTGAAAAAACGAGTTTTTATCACGAAATTGTATGTTATAAGGCGAAATTCATGTCTCCGCTGAAAATCGACCTTCCACCATGATCTTCAGTTCCAAATAGGCGAAAGAAACTGAAGAAACAGGGAGAAATTTCTCATTGCCCTCGAGAGACGCCAAGGCAACGTGTTTTCACTTACAATTTCGTGAAATAACGAGTTTTTATCATGATATTGGATGTTATAAGCAGAAATTCATATCTCCGCTAAAAGTTGGGATTCTCCCATGATTTTCAATTTCAAATAGGTAAAAGGAACTCAAGAAACGGGAAAAAAACCTCACGATCCTGGAGAGAAACCAAGGCAACGTTTTTTCACTTCCAATTTCGTGAAAAAACGAGTTTTTATCATGAAATTGTATGTTATAAGGCGGAATTCATGTCTCCGCTGAAAATCGACCTTCCACCATGATCTTCAGTTCCAAATAGGCAAAAGAAACTGAAGAAACAGGGAGAAATTTCTCATTGCCCTCGAGAGGCGCCAAGGCAACGTGTTTTCACTTACAATTTCGTGAAATAACGAGTTTTTATCATGATACTGGATGTTATAAGCAGAAATTCATATCTCCGCTAAAAGTCTGGATTCTCCCATGATTTTCAATTTCAAAAAGGCAAAAAGAACTCAAGAAACGGAAAAAAAACCTCACGACCCTAGAGAGAAACCAAGGCAACGTTTTTTCACTTCCAATTTCGTGAAAAAACGAGTTTTTATCATGAAATTGTTAGTTATAAGGCGAAATTCATGTCTCCGCTGAAAATCGACCTTCCACCATGATCTTCAGTTCCAAATAGGCAAAAGAAACTGAAGAAACAGGGAGAAATTTCTCATTGCCCTCGAGAGACGCCAAGGCAACGTGTTTTCACTTACAATTTCGTGAAATAACGAGTTTTTATCATGATACTGGATGTTATAAGCAGAAATTCATATCTCCGCTAAAAGTCTGGATTCTCCCATGATTTTCAATTTCAAAAAGGCAAAAAGAATTCAAGAAACGGGAAAAAAAACCTCACGTCCCTGGAGAGAAACCAAGGCAACGTTTTTTCACTTCCAATTTCGTGAAAAAACGAGTTTTTATCATGAAATTGTATGTTATAAGGCGAAATTCATGTCTCCGCTGAAAATCGACCTTCCACCATGATCTTCAGTTCCAAATAGGCGAAAGAAACTGAAGAAACAGGGAGAAATTTCTCATTGCCCTCGAGAGACGCCAAGGCAACGTGTTTTCACTTCCAATTTCGTGAAAAAACGAGTATTTATCATGATATTGGATGTTATAAGCAGAAATTCATATCTCCGCTAAAAGTCTGGATTCTCCCATGATTTTCAATTTCAAATAGGCAAAAGGAACACAAGAAATGGGAAAAAAACATCACGACCCTGGAGAGAAACCAAGGCAACGTTTTTTCACTTCCAATTTCGTGAAAAAACGAGTTTTTATCATGAAATTGTATGTTATAAGGCGAAATTCATGTCTCCGCTGAAAATCGACCTTCCACCATGATCTTCAGTTCCAAATAGGCAAAAGAAACTGAAGAAACAGGGAGAAATTTCTCATTGCCCTCGAGAGACGCCAAGGCAACGTGTTTTCACTTACAATTTCGTGAAATAACGAGTTTTTATCATGATATTGGATGTTATAAGCAGAAATTCATATCTCCGCTAAAAGTTGGGATTCTCCCATGATTTTCAATTTCAAATAGGTAAAAGGAACTCAAGAAACGGGAAAAAAACCTCACGATCCTGGAGAGAAACCAAGGCAACGTTTTTTCACTTCCAATTTCGTGAAAAAACGAGTTTTTATCATGAAATTGTATGTTATAAGGCGGAATTCATGTCTCCGCTGAAAATCGACCTTCCACCATGATCTTCAGTTCCAAATAGGCAAAAGAAACTGAAGAAACAGGGAGAAATTTCTCATTGCCCTCGAGAGGCGCCAAGGCAACGTGTTTTCACTTACAATTTCGTGAAATAACGAGTTTTTATCATGATACTGGATGTTATAAGCAGAAATTCATATCTCCGCTAAAAGTCTGGATTCTCCCATGATTTTCAATTTCGAATAGGTAAAAGGAACTCAAGAAACGGGAAAAAAACCTCACGATCCTGGAGAGAAACCAAGGCAACGTTTTTTCACTTCCAATTTCGTGAAAAAACGAGTTTTTATCATGAAATTGTATGTTATAAGGCGGAATTCATGTCTCCGCTGAAAATCGACCTTCCACCATGATCTTCAGTTCCAAATAGGCAAAAGAAACTGAAGAAACAGGGAGAAATTTCTCATTGCCCTCGAGAGACGCCAAGGCAACGTGTTTTCACTTCCAATTTCGTGAAAAAACGAGTATTTATCATGATATTGGATGTTATAAGCAGAAATTCATATCTCCGCTAAAAGTCTGGATTCTCCAATGATTTTCAATATCAAAAAGGCAAAAAGAACTCAAGAAACGGGAAAAAAACCTCACGATCCTGGAGAGAAACCAAGGCAACGTTTTTTCACTTCCAATTTCGTGAAAAAACGAGTTTTTATCATGAAATTGTATGTTATTAGGCGGAATTCATGTCTCCGCTGAAAATCGACCTTCCACCATGATCTCCAGTTCCAAATAGGCAAAAGAAACTGAAGAAACAGGGAGAAATTTCTCATTGCCCTCGAGAGGCGCCAAGGCAACGTGTTTTCACTTCTAATTTCGTGAAAAAACGAGTATTTATCATGATATCGGATGTTATAAGTAGAAATTCATATCTCCGCTAAAAGTCGGGATTCTCCGATGATTTTCAATTTCAAATAGGCAAAAGGAACTCAAGAAACTGGAAAATAAACCTCACGACCCTGGAGAAAAACCAAGGCAACGTTTTTTCACTTCTAATTTCGTGAAAAAACGAATTTTTATCATGAAATTGTATGTTATAAGGCGAAATTCATGTCTCCGCCGAAAATCGACCTTCCACCATGATCTTCAGTTCCAAATAGGCGAAAGAAACTGAAGAAACAGGGAGAAATTTCTCATTGCCCTCGAGAGACGCCAAGGCAACGTGTTTTCACTTACAATTTCGTGAAATAACGAGTTTTTATCATGATATTGGATGTTATAAGCAGAAATTCATATCTCCGCTAAAAGTCTGGATTCTCCCATGATTTTCAATTTCAAAAAGGCGAAAGGAACTCAAGAAACGGTAAAAAAAACTCACGACCCTGGAGAGAAACCAAGGCAACGTTTTTTCACTTCCAATTTCGTGAAAAAACGAGTTTTTATCATGAAATTGTATGTTATAAGGCGAAATTCATGTCTCCGCTGAAAATCGACCTTCCACCATGATCTTCAGTTCCAAATAGGCAAAAGAAACTGAAGAAACAGGGAGAAATTTCTCATTGCCCTCGAGAGACGCCAAGGCAACGTGTTTTCACTTACAATTTCGTGAAATAACGAGTTTTTATCATGATATTGGATGTTATAAGAAGAAATTCATATCTCCGCTAAAAGTTGGGATTCTCCCATGATTTTCAATTTCAAATAGGTAAAAGGAACTCAAGAAACGGGAAAAAAACCTCACGATCCTGGAGAGAAACCAAGGCAACGTTTTTTCACTTCCAATTTCGTGAAAAAACGAGTTTTTATCATGAAATTGAATGTTATAAGGCGGAATTCATGTCTCCGCTGAAAATCGACCTTCCACCATGATCTTCAGTTCCAAATAGGCAAAAGAAACTGAAGAAACAGGGAGAAATTTCTCATTGCCCTCAAGAGGCGCCAAGGCAACGTGTTTTCACTTACAATTTCGTGAAATAACGAGTTTTTATCATGATACTGGATGTTATAAGCAGAAATTCATATCTCCGCTAAAAGTCTGGATTCTCCCATGATTTTCAATTTCAAAAAGGCAAAAAGAACTCAAGAAACGGAAAAAAAACCTCACGACCCTAGAGAGAAACCAAGGCAACGTTTTTTCACTTCCAATTTCGTGAAAAAACGAGTTTTTATCATGAAATTGTTAGTTATAAGGCGAAATTCATGTCTCCGCTGAAAATCGACCTTCCACCATGATCTTCAGTTCCAAATAGGCAAAAGAAACTGAAGAAACAGGGAGAAATTTTTCATTGCCCTCGAGAGACGCCAAGGCAACGTGTTTTCACTTCCAATTTCGTGAAAAAACGAGTATTTATCATGATATTGGATGTTATAAGCAGAAATTCATATCTTCGCTAAAAGTCTGGATTCTCCCATGATTTTCAATTTCAAATAGGCAAAAGGAACACAAGAAATGGGAAAAAAACCTCACGACCCTGGAGAGAAACCAAGGCAACGTTTTTTCACTTCCAATTTCGTGAAAAAACGAGTTTTTATCATGAAATTGTATGTTATAAGGCGGAATTCATGTCTCCGCTGAAAATCGACCTTCCACCATGATCTTCAGTTCCAAATAGGCAAAAGAAACTGAAGAAACAGGGAGAAATTTCTCATTGCCCTCGAGAGACGCCAAGGCAACGTGTTTTCACTTCCAATTTCGTGAAAAAACGAGTTTTTATCATGAAATTGTATGTTATAAGGCGAAATTCATGTCTCCGCTGAAAATCGACCTTCCACCATGATCTTCAGTTCCAAATAGGCGAAAGAAACTGAAGAAACAGGGAGAAATTTCTCATTGCCCTCGAGAGACGCCAAGGCAACGTGTTTTCACTTCCAATTTCGTGAAAAAACGAGTATTTATCATGATATTGGATGTTATAAGCAGAAATTCATATCTCCGCTAAAAGTCTGGATTCTCCCATGATTTTCAATTTCAAATAGGCAAAAGGAACACAAGAAATGGGAAAAAAACATCACGACCCTGGAGAGAAACCAAGGCAACGTTTTTTCACTTCCAATTTCGTGAAAAAACGAGTTTTTATCATGAAATTGTATGTTATAAGGCGAAATTCATGTCTCCGCTGAAAATCGACCTTCCACCATGATCTTCAGTTCCAAATAGGCGAAAGAAACTGAAGAAACAGGGAGAAATTTCTCATTGCCCTCGAGAGACGCCAAGGCAACGTGTTTTCACTTCCAATTTCGTGAAATAACGAGTTTTTATCATGATATTGGATGTTATAAGCAGAAATTCATATCTCCGCTAAAAGTCTGGATTCTCCCATGATTTTCAATTTCAAATAGGCAAAAGGAACACAAGAAATGGGAAAAAAACATCACGACCCTGGAGAGAAGGCAAGGCAACGTTTTTTCACTTCCAATTTCGTGAAAAAACGAGTTTTTATCATGAAATTGTATGTTATAAGGCGAAATTCATGTCTCCGCTGAAAATCGACCTTCCACCATGATCTTCAGTTCCAAATAGGCGAAAGAAACTGAAGAAACAGGGAGAAATTTCTCATTGCCCTCGAGAGACGCCAAGGCAACGTGTTTTCACTTCCAATTTCGTGAAATAACGAGTTTTTATCATGATATTGGATGTTATAAGCAGAAATTCATATCTCCGCTAAAAGTCTGGATTCTCCCATGATTTTCAATTTCAAAAAGGCGAAAGGAACTCAAGAAACGGTAAAAAAAACTCACGACCCTGGAGAGAAACCAAGGCAACGTTTTTTCACTTCCAATTTCGTGAAAAAACGAGTTTTTATCATGAAATTGTATGTTATAAGGCGGAATTCATGTCTCCGCTGAAAATCGACCTTCCACCATGATCTTCAGTTCCAAATAGGCAAAAGAAACTGAAGAAACAGGGAGAAATTTCTCATTGCCCTCGAGAGGCGCCAAGGCAACGTGTTTTCACTTACAATTTCGTGAAATAACGAGTTTTTATCATGATACTGGAGGTTATAAGCAGAAATTCATATCTCCGCTAAAAGTCTGGATTCTCCCATGATTTTCAATTTCAAAAAGGCAAAAAGAACTCAAGAAACGGAAAAAAAACCTCACGACCCTAGAGAGAAACCAAGGCAACGTTTTTTCACTTCCAATTTCGTGAAAAAACGAGTTTTTATCATGAAATTGTTAGTTATAAGGCGAAATTCATGTCTCCGCTGAAAATCGACCTTCCACCATGATCTTCAGTTCCAAATAGGCAAAAGAAACTGAAGAAACAGGGAGAAATTTCTCATTGCCCTCGAGAGACGCCAAGGCAACGTGTTTTCACTTCCAATTTCGTGAAAAAACGAGTATTTATCATGATATTGGATGTTATAAGCAGAAATTCATATCTCCGCTAAAAGTCTGGATTCTCCCATGATTTTCAATTTCAAATAGGCAAAAGGAACACAAGGAATGGGAAAAAAACCTCACGACCCTGGAGAGAAACCAAGGCAACGTTTTTTCACTTCCAATTTCGTGAAAAAACGAGTTTTTATCATGAAATTGTATGTTATAAGGCGGAATTCATGTCTCCGCTGAAAATCGACCTTCCACCATGATCTTCAGTTCCAAATAGGCAAAAGAAACTGAAGAAACAGGGAGAAATTTCTCATTGCCCTCGAGAGACGCCAAGGCAACGTGTTTTCACTTACAATTTCGTGAAATAACGAGTTTTTATCATGATACTGGATGTTATAAGCAGAAATTCATATCTCCGCTAAAAGTCTGGATTCTCCCATGATTTTCAATTTCAAAAAGGCAAAAAGAATTCAAGAAACGGGAAAAAAAACCTCACGTCCCTGGAGAGAAACCAAGGCAACGTTTTTTCACTTCCAATTTCGTGAAAAAACGAGTTTTTATCATGAAATTGTATGTTATAAGGCGAAATTCATGTCTCCGCTGAAAATCGACCTTCCACCATGATCTTCAGTTCCAAATAGGCGAAAGAAACTGAAGAAACAGGGAGAAATTTCTCATTGCCCTCGAGAGACGCCAAGGCAACGTGTTTTCACTTCCAATTTCGTGAAAAAACGAGTATTTATCATGATATTGGATGTTATAAGCAGAAATTCATATCTCCGCTAAAAGTCTGGATTCTCCCATGATTTTCAATTTCAAATAGGCAAAAGGAACACAAGAAATGGGAAAAAAACATCACGACCCTGGAGAGAAACCAAGGCAACGTTTTTTCACTTCCAATTTCGTGAAAAAACGAGTTTTTATCATGAAATTGTATGTTATAAGGCGAAATTCATGTCTCCGCTGAAAATCGACCTTCCACCATGATCTTCAGTTCCAAATAGGCGAAAGAAACTGAAGAAACAGGGAGAAATTTCTCATTGCCCTCGAGAGACGCCAAGGCAACGTGTTTTCACTTCCAATTTCGTGAAATAACGAGTTTTTATCATGATATTGGATGTTATAAGCAGAAATTCATATCTCCGCTAAAAGTCTGGATTCTCCCATGATTTTCAATTTCAAAAAGGCGAAAGGAACTCAAGAAACTGTAAAAAAAACTCACGACCCTGGAGAGAAACCAAGGCAACGTTTTTTCACTTCCAATTTCGTGAAAAAACGAGTTTTTATCATGAAATTGTATGTTATAAGGCGAAATTCATGTCTCCGCTGAAAATCGACCTTCCACCATGATCTTCAGTTCCAAATAGGCAAAAGAAACTGAAGAAACAGGGAGAAATTTCTCATTGCCCTCGAGAGACGCCAAGGCAACGTGTTTTCACTTACAATTTCGTGAAATAACGAGTTTTTATCATGATATTGGATGTTATAAGCAGAAATTCATATCTCCGCTAAAAGTTGGGATTCTCCCATGATTTTCAATTTCAAATAGGTAAAAGGAACTCAAGAAACGGGAAAAAAACCTCACGATCCTGGAGAGAAACCAAGGCAACGTTTTTTCACTTCCAATTTCGTGAAAAAACGAGTTTTTATCATGAAATTGTATGTTATAAGGCGGAATTCATGTCTCCGCTGAAAATCGACCTTCCACCATGATCTTCAGTTCCAAATAGGCAAAAGAAACTGAAGAAACAGGGAGAAATTTCTCATTGCCCTCGAGAGGCGCCAAGGCAACGTGTTTTCACTTACAATTTCGTGAAATAACGAGTTTTTATCATGATACTGGATGTTATAAGCAGAAATTCATATCTCCGCTAAAAGTCTGGATTCTCCCATGATTTTCAATTTCAAAAAGGCAAAAAGAACTCAAGAAACGGAAAAAAAACCTCACGACCCTAGAGAGAAACCAAGGCAACGTTTTTTCACTTCCAATTTCGTGAAAAAACGAGTTTTTATCATGAAATTGTATGTTATAAGGCGAAATTCATGTCTCCGCTGAAAATCGACCTTCCACCATGATCTTCAGTTCCAAATAGGCGAAAGAAACTGAAGAAACAGGGAGAAATTTCTCATTGCCCTCGAGAGGCGCCAAGGCAACGTGTTTTCACTTCCAATTTCGTGAAAAAACGAGTATTTATCATGATATTGGATGTTATAAGCAGAAATTCATATCTCCGCTAAAAGTCTGGATTCTCCCATGATTTTCAATTTCAAATAGGCAAAAGGAACACAAGAAATGGGAAAAAAACATCACGACCCTGGAGAGAAACCAAGGCAACGTTTTTTCGCTTCCAATTTCGTGAAAAAACGAGTTTTTATCATGAAATTGTATGTTATAAGGCGAAATTCATGTCTCCGCTGAAAATCGACCTTCCACCATGATCTTCAGTTCCAAATAGGCGAAAGAAACTGAAGAAACAGGGAGAAATTTCTCATTGCCCTCGAGAGACGCCAAGGCAACGTGTTTTCACTTCCAATTTCGTGAAATAACGAGTTTTTATCATGATATTGGATGTTATAAGCAGAAATTCATATCTCCGCTAAAAGTCTGGATTCTCCCATGATTTTCAATTTCAAAAAGGCGAAAGGAACTCAAGAAACGGTAAAAAAAACTCACGACCCTGGAGAGAAACCAAGGCAACGTTTTTTCACTTCCAATTTCGTGAAAAAACGAGTTTTTATCATGAAATTGTATGTTATAAGGCGAAATTCATGTCTCCGCTGAAAATCGACCTTCCACCATGATCTTCAGTTCCAAATAGGCAAAAGAAACTGAAGAAACAGGGAGAAATTTCTCATTGCCCTCGAGAGACGCCAAGGCAACGTGTTTTCACTTCCAATTTCGTGAAAAAACGAGTATTTATCATGATATTGGATGTTATAAGCAGAAATTCATATCTCCGCTAAAAGTCTGGATTCTCCCATGATTTTCAATTTCAAATAGGCAAAAGGAACACAAGAAATGGGAAAAAAACCTCACGACCCTGGAGAGAAACCAAGGCAACGTTTTTTCACTTCCAATTTCGTGAAAAAACGAGTTTTTATCATGAAATTGTATGTTATAAGGCGGAATTCATGTCTCCGCTGAAAATCGACCTTCCACCATGATCTTCAGTTCCAAATAGGCAAAAGAAACTGAAGAAACAGGGAGAAATTTCTCATTGCCCTCGAGAGACGCCAAGGCAACGTGTTTTCACTTACAATTTCGTGAAATAACGAGTTTTTATCATGATACTGGATGTTATAAGCAGAAATTCATATCTCCGCTAAAAGTCTGGATTCTCCCATGATTTTCAATTTCAAAAAGGCAAAAAGAATTCAAGAAACGGGAAAAAAAACCTCACGTCCCTGGAGAGAAACCAAGGCAACGTTTTTTCACTTCCAATTTCGTGAAAAAACGAGTTTTTATCACGAAATTGTATGTTATAAGGCGAAATTCATGTCTCCGCTGAAAATCGACCTTCCACCATGATCTTCAGTTCCAAATAGGCGAAAGAAACTGAAGAAACAGGGAGAAATTTCTCATTGCCCTCGAGAGACGCCAAGGCAACGTGTTTTCACTTCCAATTTCGTGAAAAAACGAGTATTTATCATGATATTGGATGTTATAAGCAGAAATTCATATCTCCGCTAAAAGTCTGGATTCTCCCATGATTTTCAATTTCAAATAGGCAAAAGGAACACAAGAAATGGGAAAAAAACATCACGACCCTGGAGAGAAACCAAGGCAACGTTTTTTCACTTCCAATTTCGTGAAAAAACGAGTTTTTATCATGAAATTGTATGTTATAAGGCGAAATTCATGTCTCCGCTGAAAATCGACCTTCCACCATGATCTTCAGTTCCAAATAGGCGAAAGAAACTGAAGAAACAGGGAGAAATTTCTCATTGCCCTGGAGAGACGCCAAGGCAACGTGTTTTCACTTTCAATTTCGTGAAATAACGAGTTTTTATCATGATATTGGATGTTATAAGCAGAAATTCATATCTCCGCTCTAAGTTGGGATTCTCCCATGATTTTCAATTTCAAATAGGTAAAAGGAACTCAAGAAACGGGAAAAAAACCTCACGATCCTGGAGAGAAACCAAGGCAACGTTTTTTCACTTCCAATTTCGTGAAAAAACGAGTTTTTATCATGAAATTGTATGTTATAAGGCGGAATTCATGTCTCCGCTGAAAATCGACCTTCCACCATGATCTTCAGTTCCAAATAGGCAAAAGAAACTGAAGAAACAGGGAGAAATTTCTCATTGCCCTCGAGAGGCGCCAAGGCAACGTGTTTTCACTTACAATTTCGTGAAATAACGAGTTTTTATCATGATATTGGATGTTATAAGCAGAAATTCATATCTCCGCTAAAAGTCTGGATTCTCCCATGATTTTCAATTTCAAATAGGCAAAAGGAACACAAGAAATGGGAAAAAAACCTCACGACCCTGGAGAGAAACCAAGGCAACGTTTTTTCACTTCCAATTTCGTGAAAAAACGAGTTTTTATCATGAAATTGTATGTTATAAGGCGGAATTCATGTCTCCGCTGAAAATCGACCTTCCACCATGATCTTCAGTTCCAAATAGGCAAAAGAAACTGAAGAAACAGGGAGAAATTTCTCATTGCCCTCGAGAGACGCCAAGGCAACGTGTTTTCACTTACAATTTCGTGAAATAACGAGTTTTTATCATGATACTGGATGTTATAAGCAGAAATTCATATCTCCGCTAAAAGTCTGGATTCTCCCATGATTTTCAATTTCAAAAAGGCAAAAAGAATTCAAGAAACGGGAAAAAAAACCTCACGTCCCTGGAGAGAAACCAAGGCAACGTTTTTTCACTTTCAATTTCGTGAAAAAACGAGTTTTTATCATGAAATTGTATGTTATAAGGCGAAATTCATGTCTCCGCTGAAAATCGACCTTCCACCATGATCTTCAGTTCCAAATAGGCGAAAGAAACTGAAGAAACAGGGAGAAATTTCTCATTGCCCTCGAGAGACGCCAAGGCAACGTGTTTTCACTTCCAATTTCGTGAAAAAACGAGTATTTATCATGATATTGGATGTTATAAGCAGAAATTCATATCTCCGCTAAAAGTCTGGATTCTCCCATGATTTTCAATTTCAAATAGGCAAAAGGAACACAAGAAATGGGAAAAAAACATCACGACCCTGGAGAGAAACCAAGGCAACGTTTTTTCACTTCCAATTTCGTGAAAAAACGAGTTTTTATCATGAAATTGTATGTTATAAGGCGAAATTCATGTCTCCGCTGAAAATCGACCTTCCACCATGATCTTCAGTTCCAAATAGGCGAAAGAAACTGAAGAAACAGGGAGAAATTTCTCATTGCCCTCGAGAGACGCCAAGGCAACGTGTTTTCACTTCCAATTTCGTGAAAAAACGAGTATTTATCATGATATTGGATGTTATAAGCAGAAATTCATATCTCCGCTAAAAGTCTGGATTCTCCCATGATTTTCAATTTCAAAAAGGCGAAAGGAACTCAAGAAACGGTAAAAAAAACTCACGACCCTGGAGAGAAACCAAGGCAACGTTTTTTCACTTCCAATTTCGTGAAAAAACGAGTTTTTATCATGAAATTGTATGTTATAAGGCGAAATTCATGTCTCCGCTGAAAATCGACCTTCCACCATGATCTTCAGTTCCAAATAGGCAAAAGAAACTGAAGAAACAGGGAAAAATTTCTCATTGCCCTCGAGAGACGCCAAGGCAACGTGTTTTCACTTACAATTTCGTGAAATAACGAGTTTTTATCATGATATTGGATGTTATAAGCAGAAATTCATATCTCCGCTAAAAGTTGGGATTCTCCCATGATTTTCAATTTCAAATAGGTAAAAGGAACTCAAGAAACGGGAAAAAAACCTCACGATCCTGGAGAGAAACCAAGGCAACGTTTTTTCACTTCCAATTTCGTGAAAAAACGAGTTTTTATCATGAAATTGTATGTTATAAGGCGGAATTCATGTCTCCGCTGAAAATCGACCTTCCACCATGATCTTCAGTTCCAAATAGGCAAAAGAAACTGAAGAAACAGGGAGAAATTTCTCATTGCCCTCGAGAGGCGCCAAGGCAACGTGTTTTCACTTACAATTTCGTGAAATAACGAGTTTTTATCATGATACTGGATGTTATAAGCAGAAATTCATATCTCCGCTAAAAGTCTGGACTCTCCCATGATTTTCAATTTCAAAAAGGCAAAAAGAACTCAAGAAACGGAAAAAAAACCTCACGACCCTAGAGAGAAACCAAGGCAACGTTTTTTCACTTCCAATTTCGTGAAAAAACGAGTTTTTATCATGAAATTGTATGTTATAAGGCGAAATTCATGTCTCCGCTGAAAATCGACCTTCCACCATGATCTTCAGTTCCAAATAGGCGAAAGAAACTGAAGAAACAGGGAGAAATTTCTCATTGCCCTCGAGAGACGCCAAGGCAACGTGTTTTCACTTACAATTTCGTGAAATAACGAGTTTTTATCATGATATTGGATGTTATAAGCAGAAATTCATATCTCCGCTAAAAGTCTGGATTCTCCCATGATTTTCAATTTCAAATAGGTAAAAGGAACTCAAGAAACGAGAAAAAAACCTCACGATCCTGGAGAGAAACCAAGGCAACGTTTTTTCACTTCCAATTTCGTGAAAAAACGAGTTTTTATCATGAAATTGTATGTTATAAGGCGGAATTCATGTCTCCGCTGAAAATCGACCTTCCACCATGATCTTCAGTTCCAAATAGGCAAAAGAAACTGAAGACACAGGGAGAAATTTCTCATTGACCTCGAGAGACGCCAAGGCAACGTGTTTTCACTTACAATTTCGTGAAATAACGAGTTTTTATCATGATACTGGATGTTATAAGCAGAAATTCATATCTCCGCTAAAAGTCTGGATTCTCCCATGATTTTCAATTTCAAAAAGGCAAAAAGAACTCAAGAAACGGAAAAAAAAACCTCACGACCCTAGAGAGAAACCAAGGCAACGTTTTTTCACTTTCAATTTCGTGAAAAAACGAGTTTTTATCATGAAATTGTATGTTATAAGGCGAAATTCATGTCTCCGCTGAAAATCGACCTTCCACCATGATCTTCAGTTCCAAATAGGCAAAAGAAACTGAAGAAACAGGGAGAAATTTCTCATTGCCCTCGAGAGGCGCCAAGGCAACGTGTTTTCAATTACAATTTCGTGAAATAACGAGTTTTTATGATGATACTGGATGTTATAAGCAGAAATTCATATCTCCGCTAAAAGTCTGGATTCTCCCATGATTTTCAATTTCAAAAAGGCAAAAAGAACTCAAGAAACGGAAAAAAAAACCTCACGACCCTAGAGAGAAACCAAGGCAACGTTTTTTCACTTCCAATTTCGTGAAATAACGAGTTTTTATCATGATATTGGATGTTATAAGCAGAAATTCATATCTCCGCTAAAAGTCTGGATTCTCCCATGATTTTCAATTTCAAATAGGTAAAAGGAACTCAAGAAACGGGAAAAAAACCTCACGATCCTGGAGAGAAACCAAGGCAACGTTTTTTCACTTCCAATTTCGCGAAAAAACGAGTTTTTATCATGAAATTGTATGTTATAAGGAGGAATTCATGTCTCCGCTGAAAATCGACCTTCCACCATGATCTTCAGTTCCAAATAGGTAAAAGAAACTGAAGAAACAGGGAGAAATTTCTCATTGCCCTCGAGAGACGCCAAGGCAACGTGTTTTCACTTCCAATTTCGTGAAAAAACGAGTATTTATCATGATATCGGATGTTATAAGTAGAAATTCATATCTCCGCTAAAAGTCGGGATTCTCCCATGATTTTCAATTTCAAATAGGCAAAAGGAACTCAAGAAACTGGAAAATAAACCTCACGACCCTGGAGAAAAACCAAGGCAACGTTTTTTCACTTCTAATTTCGTGAAAAAACGAGTTTTTATCATGAAATTGTATGTTATAAGGCGAAATTCATGTCTCCGCCGAAAATCGACCTTCCACCATGATCTTCAGTTCCAAATAGGCAAAAGAAACTGAAGAAACAGGGAGAAATTTCTCATTGCCCTCGAGAGACGCCAAGGCAACGTGTTTTCACTTACAATTTCGTGAAATACCGAGTTTTTATCATGATATTGGATGTTATAAGCAGAAATTCATATCTCCGCTAAAAGTCTGGATTCTCCCATGATTTTCAATTTCAAAAAGGCGAAAGGAACGCAAGAAACGGTAAAAAAAACTCACGACCCTGGAGAAAAACCAAGGCAACGTTTTTTCACTTCTAATTTCGTGAAAAAACGAATTTTTATCATGAAATTGTATGTTATAAGGCGAAATTCATGTCTCCGCCGAAAATCGACCTTCCACCATGATCTTCAGTTCCAAATAGGCGAAAGAAACTGAAGAAACAGGGAGAAATTTCTCATTGCCCTCGAGAGACGCCAAGGCAACGTGTTTTCACTTACAATTTCGTGAAATAACGAGTTTTTATCATGATATTGGATGTTATAAGCAGAAATTCATATCTCCGCTAAAAGTCTGGATTCTCCCATGATTTTCAATTTCAAAAAGGCAAAAAGAACTCAATAAACGGAAAGAAAACCTCACGACCCTAGAGAGAAACCAAGGCAACGTTTTTTCACTTCCAATTTCGTGAAAAAACGAGTTTTTATCATGAAATTGTTAGTTATAAGGCGAAATTCATGTCTCCGCTGAAAATCGACCTTCCACCATGATGTTCAGTTCCAAATAGGCAAAAGAAACTGAAGAAACAGGGAGAAATTTCTCATTGCCCTCGAGAGACGCCAAGGCAACGTGTTTTCACTTCCAATTTCGTGAAAAAACGAGTATTTATCATGATATTGGATGTTATAAGCAGAAATTCATATCTCCGCTAAAAGTCTGGATTCTCCCATGATTTTCAATTTCAAAAAGGCGAAAGGAACTCAAGAAACGGTAAAAAAAACTCACGACCCTGGAGAGAAACCAAGGCAACGTTTTTTCACTTCCAATTTCGTGAAAAAACGAGTTTTTATCATGAAATTGTATGTTATAAGGCGAAATTCATGTCTCCGCTGAAAATCGACATTCTGCCATGATTTTCAATTCCAAATAGGCAAAAGAAACTGAAGAAATAGGGAAAAATTTCTCATTGCAATCGAGAGATGCCAAGGCAACGTGTTTGAACTTCCAATTTCGTGAAATAACGAGTTTTTATCATGATATTGGATGTTATAAGCAGAAATTCATATCTCCGCTAAAAGTTGGGATTCTCCCATGATTTTCAATTTCAAATAGGTAAAAGGAACTCAAGAAACGGGAAAAAAACCTCACGATCCTGGAGAGAAACCAAGGCAACGTTTTTTCACTTCCAATTTCGTGAAAAAACGAGTTTTTATCATGAAATTGTAAGTTATAAGGCGGAATTCATGTCTCCGCTGAAAATCGACCTTCCACCATGATCTTCAGTTCCAAATAGGCAAAAGAAACTGAAGAAACAGGGAGAAATTTCTCATTGCCCTCGAGAGGCGCCAAGGCAACGTGTTTTCACTTACAATTTCGTGAAATAACGAGTTTTTATCATGATACTGGATGTTATAAGCAGAAATTCACATCTCCGCTAAAAGTCTGGATTCTCCCATGATTTTCAATTTCAAAAAGGCAAAAAGAACTCAAGAAACGGAAAAAAAAACCTCACGACCCTAGAGAGAAACCAAGGCAACGTTTTTTCACTTCCAATTTCGTGAAAAAACGAGTTTTTATCATGAAATTGTATGTTATAAGGCGAAATTCATGTCCCCGCTGAAAATCGACCTTCCACCATGATCTTCAGTTCCAAATAGGCGAAAGAAACTGAAGAAACAGGGAGAAATTTCTCATTGCCCTCGAGAGACGCCAAGGCAACGTGTTTTCACTTCCAATTTCGTGAAAAAACGAGTATTTATCATGATATTGGATGTTATAAGCAGAAATTCATATCTCCGCTAAAAGTCTGGATTCTCCCATGATTTTCAATTTCAAAAAGGCGAAAGGAACTCAAGAAACGGTAAAAAAAACTCACGACCCTTGAGAGAAACCAAGGCAACGTTTTTTCACTTCCAATTTCGTGAAAAAACGAGTTTTTATCATGAAATTGTATGTTATAAGGCGAAATTCATGTCTCCGCTGAAAATCGACCTTCCACCATGATCTTCAGTTCCAAATAGGCAAAAGAAACTGAAGAAACAGGGAGAAATTTCTCATTGCCCTCGAGAGACGCCAAGGCAACGTGTTTTCACTTACAATTTCGTGAAATACCGAGTTTTTATCATGATATTGGATGTTATAAGCAGAAATTCATATCTCCGCTAAAAGTCTGGGTTCTCCCATGATTTTCAATTTCAAAAAGGCGAAAGGAACTCAAGAAACGGTAAAAAAAACTCACGACCCTGGAGAGAAACCAAGGCAACGTTTTTTCACTTCCAATTTCGTGAAAAAACGAGTTTTTATCATGAAATTGTATGTTATAAGGCGAAATTCATGTCTCCGCTCAAAATCGACATTCTGCCATGATTTTCAATTCCAAATAGGCAAAAGAAACTGAAGAAACAGGGAGAAATTTCTCATTGCCCTCGAGAGACGCCAAGGCAACGTGTTTTCACTTCCAATTTCGTGAAAAAACGAGTATTTATCATGATATTGGATGTTATAAGCAGAAATTCATATCTCCGCTAAAAGTCTGGATTCTCCCATGATTTTCAATTTCAAATAGGCGAAAGGAACTCAAGAAACGGTAAAAAAAACTCACGACCCTGGAGAGAAACCAAGGCAACGTTTTTTCACTTCCAATTTCGTGAAAAAACGAGTTTTTATCATGAAATTGTATGTTATAAGGCGAAATTCATGTCTCCGCTGAAAATCGACCTTCCACCATGATCTTCAGTTCCAAATAGGCAAAAGAAACTGAAGAAACAGGGAGAAATTTCTCATTGCCCTCGAGAGGCGCCAAGGCAACGTGTTTTCACTTACAATTTCGTGAAATAACGAGTTTTTATCATGATACTGGATGTTATAAGCAAAAATTCACATCTCCGCTAAAAGTCTGGATTCTCCCATGATTTTCAATTTCAAAAAGGCAAAAAGAACTCAAGAAACGGAAAAAAAAACCTCACGACCCTAGAGAGAAACCAAGGCAACGTTTTTTCACTTCCAATTTCGTGAAAAAACGAGTTTTTATCATGAAATTGTATGTTATAAGGCGAAATTCATGTCCCCGCTGAAAATCGACCTTCCACCATGATCTTCAGTTCCAAATAGGCGAAAGAAACTGAAGAAACAGGGAGAAATTTCTCATTGCCCTCGAGAGACGCCAAGGCAACGTGTTTTCACTTCCAATTTCGTGAAAAAACGAGTATTTATCATGATATTGGATGTTATAAGCAGAAATTCATATCTCCGCTAAAAGTCTGGATTCTCCCATGATTTTCAATTTCAAAAAGGCGAAAGGAACTCAAGAAACGGTAAAAAAAACTCACGACCCTTGAGAGAAACCAAGGCAACGTTTTTTCACTTCCAATTTCGTGAAAAAACGAGTTTTTATCATGAAATTGTATGTTATAAGGCGAAATTCATGTCTCCGCTGAAAATCGACCTTCCACCATGATCTTCAGTTCCAAATAGGCAAAAGAAACTGAAGAAACAGGGAGAAATTTCTCATTGCCCTCGAGAGACGCCAAGGCAACGTGTTTTCACTAACAATTTCGTGAAATACCGAGTATTTATCATGATATTGGATGTTATAAGCAGAAATTCATATCTCCGCTAAAAGTCTGGATTCTCCCATGATTTTCAATTTCAAAAAGGCGAAAGGAACTCAAGAAACGGTAAAAAAAACTCACGACCCTGGAGAGAAACCAAGGCAACGTTTTTTCACTTCCAATTTCGTGAAAAAACGAGTTTTTATCATGAAATTGTATGTTATAAGGCGAAATTCATGTCTCCGCTGAAAATCGACATTCTGCCATGATTTTCAATTCCAAATAGGCAAAAGAAACTGAAGAAATAGGGAAAAATTTCTCATTGCAATCGAGAGATGCCAAGGCAACGTGTTTGAACTTCCAATTTCGTGAAATAACGAGTTTTTATCATGATATTGGATGTTATAAGCAGAAATTCATATCTCCGCTAAAAGTTGGGATTCTCCCATGATTTTCAATTTCAAATAGGTAAAAGGAACTCAAGAAACGGGAAAAAAACCTCACGATCCTGGAGAGAAACCAAGGCAACGTTTTTTCACTTCCAATTTCGTGAAAAAACGAGTTTTTATCATGAAATTGTAAGTTATAAGGCGGAATTCATGTCTCCGCTGAAAATCGACCTTCCACCATGATCTTCAGTTCCAAATAGGCAAAAGAAACTGAAGAAACAGGGAGAAATTTCTCATTGCCCTCGAGAGGCGCCAAGGCAACGTGTTTTCACTTACAATTTCGTGAAATAACGAGTTTTTATCATGATACTGGATGTTATAAGCAGAAATTCACATCTCCGCTAAAAGTCTGGATTCTCCCATGATTTTCAATTTCAAAAAGGCAAAAAGAACTCAAGAAACGGAAAAAAAAACCTCACGACCCTAGAGAGAAACCAAGGCAACGTTTTTTCACTTCCAATTTCGTGAAAAAACGAGTTTTTATCATGAAATTGTATGTTATAAGGCGAAATTCATGTCCCCGCTGAAAATCGACCTTCCACCATGATCTTCAGTTCCAAATAGGCGAAAGAAACTGAAGAAACAGGGAGAAATTTCTCATTGCCCTCGAGAGACGCCAAGGCAACGTGTTTTCACTTCCAATTTCGTGAAAAAACGAGTATTTATCATGATATTGGATGTTATAAGCAGAAATTCATATCTCCGCTAAAAGTCTGGATTCTCCCATGATTTTCAATTTCAAAAAGGCGAAAGGAACTCAAGAAACGGTAAAAAAAACTCACGACCCTTGAGAGAAACCAAGGCAACGTTTTTTCACTTCCAATTTCGTGAAAAAACGAGTTTTTATCATGAAATTGTATGTTATAAGGCGAAATTCATGTCTCCGCTGAAAATCGACCTTCCACCATGATCTTCAGTTCCAAATAGGCAAAAGAAACTGAAGAAACAGGGAGAAATTTCTCATTGCCCTCGAGAGACGCCAAGGCAACGTGTTTTCACTTACAATTTCGTGAAATACCGAGTTTTTATCATGATATTGGATGTTATAAGCAGAAATTCATATCTCCGCTAAAAGTCTGGGTTCTCCCATGATTTTCAATTTCAAAAAGGCGAAAGGAACTCAAGAAACGGTAAAAAAAACTCACGACCCTGGAGAGAAACCAAGGCAACGTTTTTTCACTTCCAATTTCGTGAAAAAACGAGTTTTTATCATGAAATTGTATGTTATAAGGCGAAATTCATGTCTCCGCTCAAAATCGACATTCTGCCATGATTTTCAATTCCAAATAGGCAAAAGAAACTGAAGAAACAGGGAGAAATTTCTCATTGCCCTCGAGAGACGCCAAGGCAACGTGTTTTCACTTCCAATTTCGTGAAAAAACGAGTATTTATCATGATATTGGATGTTATAAGCAGAAATTCATATCTCCGCTAAAAGTCTGGATTCTCCCATGATTTTCAATTTCAAATAGGCGAAAGGAACTCAAGAAACGGTAAAAAAAACTCACGACCCTGGAGAGAAACCAAGGCAACGTTTTTTCACTTCCAATTTCGTGAAAAAACGAGTTTTTATCATGAAATTGTATGTTATAAGGCGAAATTCATGTCTCCGCTGAAAATCGACCTTCCACCATGATCTTCAGTTCCAAATAGGCAAAAGAAACTGAAGAAACAGGGAGAAATTTCTCATTGCCCTCGAGAGGCGCCAAGGCAACGTGTTTTCACTTCCAATTTCGTGAAAAAACGAGTATTTATCATGATATTGGATGTTATAAGCAGAAATTCATATCTCCGCTAAAAGTCTGGATTCTCCCATGATTTTCAATTTCAAAAAGGCGAAAGGAACTCAAGAAACGGTAAAAAAAACTCACGACCCTGGAGAGAAACCAAGGCAACGTTTTTTCACTTCCAATTTCGTGAAAAAACGAGTTTTTATCATGAAATTGTATGTTATAAGGCGAAATTCATGTCCCCGCTGAAAATCGACCTTCCACCATGATCTTCAGTTCCAAATAGGCGAAAGAAACTGAAGAAACAGGGAGAAATTTCTCATTGCCCTCGAGAGACGCCAAGGCAACGTGTTTTCACTTCCAATTTCGTGAAAAAACGAGTATTTATCATGATATTGGATGTTATAAGCAGAAATTCATATCTCCGCTAAAAGTCTGGATTCTCCCATGATTTTCAATTTCAAAAAGGCGAAAGGAACTCAAGAAACGGTAAAAAAAACTCACGACCCTTGAGAGAAACCAAGGCAACGTTTTTTCACTTCCAATTTCGTGAAAAAACGAGTTTTTATCATGAAATTGTATGTTATAAGGCGAAATTCATGTCTCCGCTGAAAATCGACCTTCCACCATGATCTTCAGTTCCAAATAGGCAAAAGAAACTGAAGAAACAGGGAGAAATTTCTCATTGCCCTCGAGAGACGCCAAGGCAACGTGTTTTCACTAACAATTTCGTGAAATACCGAGTATTTATCATGATATTGGATGTTATAAGCAGAAATTCATATCTCCGCTAAAAGTCTGGATTCTCCCATGATTTTCAATTTCAAAAAGGCGAAAGGAACTCAAGAAACGGTAAAAAAAACTCACGACCCTGGAGAGAAACCAAGGCAACGTTTTTTCACTTCCAATTTCGTGAAAAAACGAGTTTTTATCATGAAATTGTATGTTATAAGGCGAAATTCATGTCTCCGCTGAAAATCGACATTCTGCCATGATTTTCAATTCCAAATAGGCAAAAGAAACTGAAGAAATAGGGAAAAATTTCTCATTGCAATCGAGAGATGCCAAGGCAACGTGTTTGAACTTCCAATTTCGTGAAATAACGAGTTTTTATCATGATATTGGATGTTATAAGCAGAAATTCATATCTCCGCTAAAAGTTGGGATTCTCCCATGATTTTCAATTTCAAATAGGTAAAAGGAACTCAAGAAACGGGAAAAAAACCTCACGATCCTGGAGAGAAACCAAGGCAACGTTTTTTCACTTCCAATTTCGTGAAAAAACGAGTTTTTATCATGAAATTGTAAGTTATAAGGCGGAATTCATGTCTCCGCTGAAAATCGACCTTCCACCATGATCTTCAGTTCCAAATAGGCAAAAGAAACTGAAGAAACAGGGAGAAATTTCTCATTGCCCTCGAGAGGCGCCAAGGCAACGTGTTTTCACTTACAATTTCGTGAAATAACGAGTTTTTATCATGATACTGGATGTTATAAGCAGAAATTCACATCTCCGCTAAAAGTCTGGATTCTCCCATGATTTTCAATTTCAAATAGGCGAAAGGAACTCAAGAAACGGTAAAAAAAACTCACGACCCTGGAGAGAAACCAAGGCAACGTTTTTTCACTTCCAATTTCGTGAAAAAACGAGTTTTTATCATGAAATTGTATGTTATAAGGCGAAATTCATGTCTCCGCTGAAAATCGACCTTCCACCATGATCTTCAGTTCCAAATAGGCAAAAGAAACTGAAGAAACAGGGAGAAATTTCTCATTGCCCTCGAGAGGCGCCAAGGCAACGTGTTTTCACTTCCAATTTCGTGAAAAAACGAGTATTTATCATGATATTGGATGTTATAAGCAGAAATTCATATCTCCGCTAAAAGTCTGGATTCTCCCATGATTTTCAATTTCAAAAAGGCGAAAGGAACTCAAGAAACGGTAAAAAAAACTCACGACCCTGGAGAGAAACCAAGGCAACGTTTTTTCACTTCCAATTTCGTGAAAAAACGAGTTTTTATCATGAAATTGTATGTTATAAGGCGAAATTCATGTCCCCGCTGAAAATCGACCTTCCACCATGATCTTCAGTTCCAAATAGGCGAAAGAAACTGAAGAAACAGGGAGAAATTTCTCATTGCCCTCGAGAGACGCCAAGGCAACGTGTTTTCACTTCCAATTTCGTGAAAAAACGAGTATTTATCATGATATTGGATGTTATAAGCAGAAATTCATATCTCCGCTAAAAGTCTGGATTCTCCCATGATTTTCAATTTCAAAAAGGCGAAAGGAACTCAAGAAACGGTAAAAAAAACTCACGACCCTTGAGAGAAACCAAGGCAACGTTTTTTCACTTCCAATTTCGTGAAAAAACGAGTTTTTATCATGAAATTGTATGTTATAAGGCGAAATTCATGTCTCCGCTGAAAATCGACCTTCCACCATGATCTTCAGTTCCAAATAGGCAAAAGAAACTGAAGAAACAGGGAGAAATTTCTCATTGCCCTCGAGAGACGCCAAGGCAACGTGTTTTCACTAACAATTTCGTGAAATACCGAGTATTTATCATGATATTGGATGTTATAAGCAGAAATTCATATCTCCGCTAAAAGTCTGGATTCTCCCATGATTTTCAATTTCAAAAAGGCGAAAGGAACTCAAGAAACGGTAAAAAAAACTCACGACCCTGGAGAGAAACCAAGGCAACGTTTTTTCACTTCCAATTTCGTGAAAAAACGAGTTTTTATCATGAAATTGTATGTTATAAGGCGAAATTCATGTCTCCGCTGAAAATCGACATTCTGCCATGATTTTCAATTCCAAATAGGCAAAAGAAACTGAAGAAATAGGGAAAAATTTCTCATTGCAATCGAGAGATGCCAAGGCAACGTGTTTGAACTTCCAATTTCGTGAAATAACGAGTTTTTATCATGATATTGGATGTTATAAGCAGAAATTCATATCTCCGCTAAAAGTTGGGATTCTCCCATGATTTTCAATTTCAAATAGGTAAAAGGAACTCAAGAAACGGGAAAAAAACCTCACGATCCTGGAGAGAAACCAAGGCAACGTTTTTTCACTTCCAATTTCGTGAAAAAACGAGTTTTTATCATGAAATTGTAAGTTATAAGGCGGAATTCATGTCTCCGCTGAAAATCGACCTTCCACCATGATCTTCAGTTCCAAATAGGCAAAAGAAACTGAAGAAACAGGGAGAAATTTCTCATTGCCCTCGAGAGGCGCCAAGGCAACGTGTTTTCACTTACAATTTCGTGAAATAACGAGTTTTTATCATGATACTGGATGTTATAAGCAGAAATTCACATCTCCGCTAAAAGTCTGGATTCTCCCATGATTTTCAATTTCAAAAAGGCAAAAAGAACTCAAGAAACGGAAAAAAAAACCTCACGACCCTAGAGAGAAACCAAGGCAACGTTTTTTCACTTCCAATTTCGTGAAAAAACGAGTTTTTATCATGAAATTGTATGTTATAAGGCGAAATTCATGTCCCCGCTGAAAATCGACCTTCCACCATGATCTTCAGTTCCAAATAGGCGAAAGAAACTGAAGAAACAGGGAGAAATTTCTCATTGCCCTCGAGAGACGCCAAGGCAACGTGTTTTCACTTCCAATTTCGTGAAAAAACGAGTATTTATCATGATATTGGATGTTATAAGCAGAAATTCATATCTCCGCTAAAAGTCTGGATTCTCCCATGATTTTCAATTTCAAAAAGGCGAAAGGAACTCAAGAAACGGTAAAAAAAACTCACGACCCTTGAGAGAAACCAAGGCAACGTTTTTTCACTTCCAATTTCGTGAAAAAACGAGTTTTTATCATGAAATTGTATGTTATAAGGCGAAATTCATGTCTCCGCTGAAAATCGACCTTCCACCATGATCTTCAGTTCCAAATAGGCAAAAGAAACTGAAGAAACAGGGAGAAATTTCTCATTGCCCTCGAGAGACGCCAAGGCAACGTGTTTTCACTAACAATTTCGTGAAATACCGAGTTTTTATCATGATATTGGATGTTATAAGCAGAAATTCATATCTCCGCTAAAAGTCTGGATTCTCCCATGATTTTCAATTTCAAAAAGGCGAAAGGAACTCAAGAAACGGTAAAAAAAACTCACGACCCTGGAGAGAAACCAAGGCAACGTTTTTTCACTTCCAATTTCGTGAAAAAACGAGTTTTTATCATGAAATTGTATGTTATAAGGCGAAATTCATGTCTCCGCTGAAAATCGACATTCTGCCATGATTTTCAATTCCAAATAGGCAAAAGAAACTGAAGAAATAGGGAAAAATTTCTCATTGCAATCGAGAGATGCCAAGGCAACGTGTTTGAACTTCCAATTTCGTGAAATAACGAGTTTTTATCATGATATTGGATGTTATAAGCAGAAATTCATATCTCCGCTAAAAGTTGGGATTCTCCCATAATTTTCAATTTCAAATAGGTAAAAGGAACTCAAGAAACGGGAAAAAAACCTCACGATCCTGGAGAGAAACCAAGGCAACGTTTTTTCACTTCCAATTTCGTGAAAAAACGAGTTTTTATCATGAAATTGTATGTTATAAGGCGGAATTCATGTCTCCGCTGAAAATCGACCTTCCACCATGATCTTCAGTTCCAAATAGGCGAAAGAAACTGAAGAAACAGGGAGAAATTTCTCATTGCCCTCGAGAGACGCCAAGGCAACGTGTTTTCACTTACAATTTCGTGAAATAACGAGTTTTTATCATGATATTGGATGTTATAAGCAGAAATTCATATCTCCGCTAAAAGTCTGGATTCTCCCATGATTTTCAATTTCAAAAAGGCAAAAAGAACTCAATAAACGGAAAGAAAACCTCACGACCCTAGAGAGAAACCAAGGCAACGTTTTTTCACTTCCAATTTCGTGAAAAAACGAGTTTTTATCATGAAATTGTTAGTTATAAGGCGAAATTCATGTCTCCGCTGAAAATCGACCTTCCACCATGATCTTCAGTTCCAAATAGGCAAAAGAAACTGAAGAAACAGGGAGAAATTTCTCATTGCCCTCGAGAGACGCCAAGGCAACGTGTTTTCACTTCCAATTTCGTGAAAAAACGAGTATTTATCATGATATTGGATGTTATAAGCAGAAATTCATATCTCCGCTAAAAGTCTGGATTCTCCCATGATTTTCAATTTCAAAAAGGCGAAAGGAACTCAAGAAACGGTAAAAAAAACTCACGACCCTGGAGAGAAACCAAGGCAACGTTTTTTCACTTCCAATTTCGTGAAAAAACGAGTTTTTATCATGAAATTGTATGTTATAAGGCGAAATTCATGTCTCCGCTGAAAATCGACCTTCCACCATGATCTTCAGTTCCAAATAGGCAAAAGAAACTGAAGAAACAGGGAGAAATTTCTCATTGCCCTCGAGAGACGCCAAGGCAACGTGTTTTCACTTACAATTTCGTGAAATACCGAGTTTTTATCATGATATTGGATGTTATAAGCAGAAATTCATATCTCCGCTAAAAGTCTGGATTCTCTCATGATTTTCAATTTCAAAAAGGCGAAAGGAACTCAAGAAACGGTAAAAAAAACTCACGACCCTGGAGAGAAACCAAGGCAACGTTTTTTCACTTCCAATTTCGTGAAAAAACGAGTTTTTATCATGAAATTGTATGTTATAAGGCGAAATTCATGTCTCCGCTGAAAATCGACATTCTGCCATGATTTTCAATTCCAAATAGGCAAAAGAAACTGAAGAAATAGGGAAAAATTTCTCATTGCAATCGAGAGATGCCAAGGCAACGTGTTTGAACTTCCAATTTCGTGAAATAACGAGTTTTTATCATGATATTGGATGTTATAAGCAGAAATTCATATCTCCGCTAAAAGTTGGGATTCTCCCATGATTTTCAATTTCAAATAGGTAAAAGGAACTCAAGAAACGGGAAAAAAACCTCACGATCCTGGAGAGAAACCAAGGCAACGTTTTTTCACTTCCAATTTCGTGAAAAAACGAGTTTTTATCATGAAATTGTATGTTATAAGGCGGAATTCATGTCTCCGCTGAAAATCGACCTTCCACCATGATCTTCAGTTCCAAATAGGCGAAAGAAACTGAAGAAACAGGGAGAAATTTCTCATTGCCCTCGAGAGATGCCAAGGCAACCTGTTTTCACTTACAATTTCGTGAAATAACGAGTTTTTATCATGATATTGGATGTTATAAGCAGAAATTCATATCTCCGCTAAAATTCTGGATTCTCCCATGATTTTCAATTTCAAAAAGGCAAAAAGAACTCAATAAACGGAAAGAAAACCTCACGACCCTAGAGAGAAACCAAGGCAACGTTTTTTCACTTCCAATTTCGTGAAAAAACGAGTTTTTATCATGAAATTGTTAGTTATAAGGCGAAATTCATGTCTCCGCTGAAAATCGACCTTCCACCATGATCTTCAGTTCCAAATAGGCAAAAGAAACTGAAGAAACAGGGAGAAATTTCTCATTGCCCTCGAGAGACGCCAAGGCAACGTGTTTTCACTTCCAATTTCGTGAAAAAACGAGTATTTATCATGATATCGGATGTTATAAGCAGAAATTCATAAAGTTGGGATTCTCCCATGATTTTCAATTTCAAATAGGCAAAAGGAACACAAGAAATGGGAAAAAAACCTCACGACCCTGGAGAGAAACCAAGGCAACGTTTTTTCACTTCCAATTTCGTGAAAAAACGAGTTTTTATCATGAAATTGTATGTTATAAGGCGGAATTCATGTCTCCGCTGAAAATCGACCTTCCACCATGATCTTCAGTTCCAAATAGGCAAAAGAAACTGAAGAAACAGGGAGAAATTTCTCATTGCCCTCGAGAGACGCCAAGGCAACGTGTTTTCACTTACAATTTCGTGAAATAACGAGTTTTTATCATGATACTGGATGTTATAAGCAGAAATTCATATCTCCGCTAAAAGTCTGGATTCTCCCATGATTTTCAATTTCAAAAAGGCAAAAAGAATTCAAGAAACGGGAAAAAAAACCTCACGACCCTGGAGAGAAACCAAGGCAACGTTTTTTCACTTCCAATTTCGTGAAAAAACGAGTTTTTATCATGAAATTGTATGTTATAAGGCGAAATTCATGTCTCCGCTGAAAATCGACCTTCCACCATGATCTTCAGTTCCAAATAGGCAAAAGAAACTGAAGAAACAGGGAGAAATTTCTCATTGCCCTCGAGAGACGCCAAGGCAACGTGTTTTCACTTCCAATTTCGTGAAAAAACGAGTATTTATCATGATATCGGATGTTATAAGCAGAAATTCATAAAGTTGGGATTCTCCCATGATTTTCAATTTCAAATAGGCAAAAGGAACACAAGAAATTGGAAAAAAACCTCACGACCCTGGAGAGAAACCAAGGCAACTTTTTTCACTTCCAATTTCGTGAAAAAACGAGTTTTTATCATGAAATTGTATGTTATAAGGCGAAATTCATGTCTCCGCTGAAAATCGACCTTCCACCATGATCTTCAGTTCCAAATAGGCGAAAGAAACTGAAGAAACAGGGAGAAATTTCTCATTGCCCTCGAGAGACGCCAAGGCAACGTGTTTTCACTTCCAATTTCGTGAAAAAACGAGTATTTATCATGATATTGGATGTTATAAGCAGAAATTCATATCTCCGCTAAAAGTCTGGATTCTCCCATGATTTTCAATTTCAAAAAGGCGAAAGGAACTCAAGAAACGGTAAAAAAAACTCACGACCCTTGAGAGAAACCAAGGCAACGTTTTTTCACTTCCAATTTCGTGAAAAAACGAGTTTTTATCATGAAATTGTATGTTATAAGGCGAAATTCATGTCTCCGCTGAAAATCGACCTTCCACCATGATCTTCAGTTCCAAATAGGCAAAAGAAACTGAAGAAATAGGGAAAAATTTCTCATTGCAATCGAGAGATGCCAAGGCAACGTGTTTGAACTTCCAATTTCGTGAAATAACGAGTTTTTATCATGATATTGGATGTTATAAGCAGAAATTCATACCTCCGCTAAAAGTTGGGATTCTCCCATGATTTTCAATTTCAAATAGGTAAAAGGAACTCAAGAAACGGGAAAAAAACCTCACGATCCTGGAGAGAAACCAAGGCAACGTTTTTTCACTTCCAATTTCGTGAAAAAACGAGTTTTTATCATGAAATTGTATGTTAACATAGAAAAAAGATTTAGAACCAGGAAAAAAATTCTATAGAAATAATAAACGAAAAATTGAAAAGTTCAAAAAAATTCAACAAAAATAAAAAACAATCGAAAAAATTCTGTAAAGAAAAATAAAAAAATTTCAAAAAAATTCATAAATATTGAAGACATTGAAAAATGTACTATCCAAGTTACATGTAGTATAAAAATGTATGATATCAATTGGAGGCCAAGTTTTTATTGATAATTTGGCATATTTATCGAACAAATTGGAAACTTTAATGAAATTCAAGATAATTATTTTCAAGAAAAAAGTTAATGAAACAAAAGTCATAACGGAAGTTACGTGCAGTACTAAAATGTATTATATAAATTCGAGGTCAAGTATTTATCAGTTATTCGAAATATAATCTCCGGCGACAAATGAGCGTTGAAAATCCTTGTCGGGCTCACAACGTTTTATCAAAATTACTAAAAAATTAATGGAAATGAAATCATTAAAAATTCACATGAAAGTCATTCGTTACTTCAACAAGGTACACACTTTAAAGAATCGATTCCCCTCCGACTTTCAGGATCCCCTGGTATTATTCACAACATTCAACTTCGATTGGATCGGTACAAATTATGTTCAAATACGTCTTAAACGTACTTGTCCGGCCCATCACTTTTTATTCAAATTGCTCATTCGAAAACAAATCAAAAACGAAGTTAATGCATGTGTTAATATTAAGGAATCGTAATTCCCGAGAAAATAATTTCCCTTCGAATCGCTCTTGTCAAAATGAAACGAAAATGAAAGATGAAGTTGATTAATCTATTTATATTATATGGAGTCATAATTCACAACAAAATCATTTTTCTCCAAATTCCAGGAATCCACGTGTCGTACTCGATTAGTGATATTTATCAAAATGTGTACGTGACTATAGACAAAAAACATTGCATGGCTGAGTAGGTTCGAAAATTTCTAGTAATGCGCCTGATTATCTCTCATTTTCATTTGTTCACTGAAGAAAATGAGAATAAGTGGATATTGCTATACGAACTTGCGAACAATCAAGTTCAAATTAATTGGAGATCTTATTTTTATTTCTATCCATTTTATTATATTTGTCATTCTAGAACAGCCCTGATTTGTTTTCGAATGAGCAATTTGAATAAAAAGTGATGGGCCGGACAAGTACGTTTAAGACGTATTTGAACATAATTTGTACCGATCCAATCGAAGTTGAATGTTGTGAATAATACCAGGGGATCCTGAAAGTCGGAGGGGAATCGATTCTTTAAAGTGTGTACCTTGTTGAAGTAACGAATGACTTTCATGTGAATTTTTAATGATTTCATTTCCATTAATTTTTTAGTAATTTTGATAAAACGTTGTGAGCCCGACAAGGATTTTCAACGCTCATTTGTCGCCGGAGATTATATTTCGAATAACTGATAAATACTTGACCTCGAATTTATATAATACATTTTAGTACTGCACGTAACTTCCGTTATGACTTTTGTTTCATTAACTTTTTTCTTGAAAATAATTATCTTGAATTTCATTAAAGTTTCCAATTTGTTCGATAAATATGCCAAATTATCAATAAAAACTTGGCCTCCAATTGATATCATACATTTTTATACTACATGTAACTTGGATAGTACATTTTTCAATGTCTTCAATATTTATGAATTTTTTTGAAATTTTTTTATTTTTCTTTACAGAATTTTTTCGATTGTTTTTTATTTTTGTTGAATTTTTTTGAACTTTTCAATTTTTCGTTTATTATTTCTATAGAATTTTTTTCCTGGTTCTAAATCTTTTTTCTATGTCATCCAGAAACAAGAGACCATCAATGTACTTGTCCCAACCTTTTTTCCCCTAGGGGAAGTTTATGGTTTGATATCTTGCCTTTTTTCTCAAAAGTTCCTCATTTATGTTATGACGGTTATAGGATTTTAGTATAAATTTCTATGAATTATTTGCTGAGTACATTTTTATAGATTCCATTCTCATACGAACATTTTTTATGGGATAACCTTTTTCATGAAATTATCAGCAAATAAGGGACCATCAATGTACTTTTCCCAATCTTATTTTCCCTAGGTATGATGTTCGGCTTATAAAGTTGGTTTCCACCATAAAAGACCAATTTTTCGTAAAAATTGTAGTGAAAATATTTCGTCACAAGTCTGCCCTTGAACTTTAGCGATTTTTTCCCTTATACTCTAATATGTTATGCCTATTAGGAACTCAACAGCATGAAGGAATCCGGGATGAGGCCCGTGAAATGAATTTCGGTTTATAATGTTGGTTTCCACGTAAAAGACCTTCAAAATTGTACTGAAAATATTTCGGCACTGGTTTGGTCTTGGACTTTGGTGATTCTTCTCCTTGTCTTCTAATATGTTTTGTCTATTGGGAATCCAAGAGCATGAAGAAATGCGTGTTGTGGGCCATAATATGATTTTCGGCTTATAACGTTGGTTTCCACGAAATAAGATCTATTTTTCGTTAAAATTGTACTGGAAATATTTCGTCACAGGTCTGTCTTTGGACTTTGGCGATTTTTTCCCTTGTAGTCTAATATGTTTCATCTATTTAGAACCCAAGAGCATGGAGAAAAGTGTGTTGCGGGCCGAGATATGATTTTCGGCCTATAACGTTGGTTTCCACGAATAACAACAAATTTCTCGTCAACATTGTACAGAAAATATTCCGTCACAGGTCTGTCCATGGAGTTGGGCTATTTTTTTTCTTCTACTCTAATTTGCTATGCTTATTGGGAACTCAAGAGAATGGTAGAAAGCGGGTTGGGGGCCGAGATATGATTTTCGGCTTATAATGTTGGCTTCCACGAAAAACAACAAATTTCTCGTCAACATTGTACTGGAAATATTTCGGCATTGGTTTGTTCTTTCACGTTGGTGATTTTCCCCCTTATCTTCTAATATGTTTTGTGTAAAAGGAACCCAAGAGAGTGAAGAAATGCGTCTCGTGGGCTGTAATATGATTTTCGGCTTATAACGTTGGTTTCCGCGACAAAGATCTATTTTTCGTCACAATTGTACTGAAAATATTTTGTCACCTGTCTGTCCTTGGCCTTTGGCGATTTTTTCCAAGTCTTCATACCAAGAAAGAACTGATGTAAAGATTTCCTTAATAGAACAGATTTTATTTATCCCTTTTCTTCAAAATTCAAATGAAAAATAGATCAAATTCAAGACACGAAAAATCCAACAGATTTGCCCACTTTAAATGTCGCTTTTGCATTCTGAATCTAGAGATTTCATTTCATCCAAAACGTGCCCTCAATGAAATATATTTCCAAAGTTTGCAAGTGGCCGCTGATGTCCAATTATCCACAGTTTGATAGTTGCTGAAAAAAAGAACCCGAAAACTTCTAACATTTATTATGCCAGAACTCAAAGCAGCAAAAAAAACTAAACGAACTTAATTCAACAAAGCAACAGAATTCAAAGACGTTTAAGGTACCTGCATTGGTTTTGGAAGAAAACCTATTCAGGACAATTCAGAAATTAATTTATAAATTCGAAAACTCACAATGGAGTAGAAAAAGGAAGATTGAAGTATCTAGAAAAGCGGAAGACTTTTGTGATGAATTTTCTAGATTACATGATACGGTTGGAGTAAATGATTTGAATGATTGGCACACACGCTGCAACACAGAAATATCAAAGTTTGGAAGTATTCGCTGTATATCAGTCATACAAACTTCAATACTATTTGAAAAGGAACACTTAAAAACTTGCCGAACCAAGTTTCATTACATATTACCATAATCAAAGATAAGGGATGATCCGTTGCATATATATTTATCCACAGAAATTTCAGAGTTCGCAGGTATCTGCTGCGGTTCAATGTATCTGCGCAATGAGCTTCAAAGACAGCAATTTCAAATCTATCCATAAATGAGCAACTGAAGACTTTTATAATCAATTTTTTACTTCATATAGATGTTACAGTTAGAGTCAAAATGTAAAATGAATGGCACAGTATTTAAATTGTATAGTTTACAGATTTTTGCAGTATTTTAATGATCCGAATCTACAGCATTATAATGAAAAGTTATCAAAAGTCATGATGTTACATTAAAATGACATAGCGCACATTGCATTCAGCAATTCTGTAAGTTTCTGGGGATGTTGGTAGGCATCATATTTGATCGCATCCAAAACTGAGCAACTGTAGACTTATCGGAATGAATTTTATTTATAATAATTCCATATTTGTAGTTTGCAAAGGGGAAATACTCAACATACATGTCATTCTATAAGTTTTGTTATCAAAATTTGTGTTTGCATACCGCATTCCTAAGATACGACTTTTCATATCATTAGCAAAAAAAGCAACCAAAGGCTTTCTGGAAAAGTTTCCAAATTTATCACTCGACAGACCTAATGGGAAAAGAATAACTACACACTATACCAAGACCAGATTTTTTTTTTTAAATCTGATTTACAAAATGAGCAATTCAAGATCATGGTTAGAAAGCTCTCGAATCATGTTACCACAATCATCATGAAGGAGTAGAAAATCATAGAACACATATTAGGGAACGAATTAATAATATGAATCGATCCGCTGCAAACTGAGCGGGTGAAAACAAGGATCGGAGAGGGCAGAGCCAAACTGAATATCAAGCAAAATATGGGGATGTTTAAAAATAATGACGACACAAGAAATAAATTACAAAACATTTATTCAATTAAAGTTTCTAATATCATTCTAACAGTTGCGTGTATTTTTGTTCTATTTATTCGTATATATAACCTATGTACACATGATATATAACCACGCCACTGACAATATATTCGCACTGGACAATATTTCTCGTACTCTGGTTTAATTGAAGCATTATTTCAGTTAACACTTATTTCCAATCGAACGAAATAATGAAATCTTGAAAAGTTTCGTTGACATACATGCATCGCGCATTTTTTATATTCTTTTTCACACACACATCACCGACTACATTTACGCGGCCGCTTAGATACCGGTTTAATATATCACAAATAACAAAATAAATAGTAATATGCACTTCTTTAGATGATGAAAATTATTTTTTTATTGATCCCGCACGCACTTCGTAATGTCGAAACTCTGTTCATACGATCAAAAACTGACACATGGTTTGTACATATATATATGTATATCGGTCGAATTTATGACTGCTGTTACCAGCTGTGTGCTACGTTCTGAAGTTGACGTCAGATTTCCAATCATCAACAACTAATTTCAACAACCAATCACAACGTCTAAAAATGGATGTCGTCAGATCCAACGAATCAGAAACTCGAGAGCATCAAAGTGCCTTTGATGGTGTTTATAAATACAGACGCATAAATTCTTGAATGTGTTGGTAACTTTTGCATAATCTTGAGCCCGTGCAAAGTTTTTTCTCAGCAATTACAACACCGATCATGCTGATTTAGGGCGGAATCGAAAGAGAATTACTCAATTGGCTTAAACTTCAATTTTCAAGTTGCTAAATGGCTCCTGAGCTTCGTAATTCAATAAAATCACATGCCAATTTTACCCCCACCACCGCGAATCGTTTTATTCAGAGAAAGTATAGACTCGGCGAGAGCCTCGGGCCAGCAGACGACAGGGCTGTCAATGTACTTGTCCCGAGACTCTACCGAGTCTCTTGATAAGGCGGAATTCATGTCTCCGCTGAAAATCGACCTTCCACCATGATCTTCAGTTCCAAATAGGCAAAAGAAACTGAAGAAACAGGGAGAAATTTCTCATTGCCCTCGAGAGACGCCAAGGCAACGTGTTTTCACTTCCAATTTCGTGGAAAAACGAGTATTTATCATGATATTGGATGTTATAAGCAGAAATTCATATCTCCGCTAAAAGTCTGGATTCTCCAATGATTTTCAATTTCAAAAAGGCAAAAAGAACTCAAGAAACGGGAAAAAAACCTCACGATCCTGGAGAGAAACCAAGGCAACGTTTTTTCACTTCCAATTTCGTGAAAAAACGAGTTTTTATCATGAAATTGTATGTTATAAGGCGGAATTCATGTCTCCGCTGAAAATCGACCTTCCACCATGATCTTCAGTTCCAAATAGGCAAAAGAAACTGAAGAAACAGGGAGAAATTTCTCATTGCCCTCGAGAGGCGCCAAGGCAACGTGTTTTCACTTCCAATTTCGTGAAAAAACGAGTATTTATCATGATATTGGATGTTATAAGCACAAATTCATATCTCCGCTAAAAGTCTGGATTCTCCCATGATTTTCAATTTCAAAAAGGCGAAAGGAACTCAAGAAACGGTAAAAAAAACTCACGACCCTGGAGAGAAACCAAGGCAACGTTTTTTCACTTCCAATTTCGTGAAAAAACGAGTTTTTATCATGAAATTGTATGTTATAAGGCGGAATTCATGTCTCCGCTGAAAATCGACCTTCCACCATGATCTTCAGTTCCAAATAGGCAAAAGAAACTGAAGAAACAGGGAGAAATTTCTCATTGCCCTCGAGAGGCGCCAAGGCAACGTGTTTTCACTTACAATTTCGTGAAATAACGAGTTTTTATCATGATACTGGATGTTATAAGCAGAAATTCACATCTCCGCTAAAAGTCTGGATTCTCCCATGATTTTCAATTTCAAAAAGGCAAAAAGAACTCAAGAAACGGAAAAAAAAACCTCACGACCCTAGAGAGAAACCAAGGCAACGTTTTTTCACTTCCAATTTCGTGAAAAAACGAGTTTTTATCATGAAATTGTATGTTATAAGGCGAAATTCATGTCCCCGCTGAAAATCGACCTTCCACCATGATCTTCAGTTCCAAATAGGCGAAAGAAACTGAAGAAACAGGGAGAAATTTCTCATTGCCCTCGAGAGACGCCAAGGCAACGTGTTTTCACTTCCAATTTCGTGAAAAAACGAGTATTTATCATGATATTGGATGTTATAAGCAGAAATTCATATCTCCGCTAAAAGTCTGGATTCTCCCATGATTTTCAATTTCAAAAAGGCGAAAGGAACTCAAGAAACGGTAAAAAAAACTCACGACCCTTGAGAGAAACCAAGGCAACGTTTTTTCACTTCCAATTTCGTGAAAAAACGAGTTTTTATCATGAAATTGTATGTTATAAGGCGAAATTCATGTCTCCGCTGAAAATCGACCTTCCACCATGATCTTCAGTTCCAAATAGGCAAAAGAAACTGAAGAAACAGGGAGAAATTTCTCATTGCCCTCGAGAGACGCCAAGGCAACGTGTTTTCACTTACAATTTCGTGAAATACCGAGTTTTTATCATGATATTGGATGTTATAAGCAGAAATTCATATCTCCGCTAAAAGTCTGGATTCTCCCATGATTTTCAATTTCAAAAAGGCGAAAGGAACTCAAGAAACGGTAAAAAAAACTCACGACCCTGGAGAGAAACCAAGGCAACGTTTTTTCACTTCCAATTTCGTGAAAAAACGAGTTTTTATCATGAAATTGTATGTTATAAGGCGAAATTCATGTCTCCGCTGAAAATCGACATTCTGCCATGATTTTCAATTCCAAATAGGCAAAAGAAACTGAAGAAATAGGGAAAAATTTCTCATTGCAATCGAGAGATGCCAAGGCAACGTGTTTGAACTTCCAATTTCGTGAAATAACGAGTTTTTATCATGATATTGGATGTTATAAGCAGAAATTCATATCTCCGCTAAAAGTTGGGATTCTCCCATGATTTTCAATTTCAAATAGGTAAAAGGAACTCAAGAAACGGGAAAAAAACCTCACGATCCTGGAGAGAAACCAAGGCAACGTTTTTTCACTTCCAATTTCGTGAAAAAACGAGTTTTTATCATGAAATTGTATGTTATAAGGCGGAATTCATGTCTCCGCTGAAAATCGACCTTCCACCATGATCTTCAGTTCCAAATAGGCGAAAGAAACTGAAGAAACAGGGAGAAATTTCTCATTGCCCTCGAGAGACGCCAAGGCAACGTGTTTTCACTTACAATTTCGTGAAATAACGAGTTTTTATCATGATATTGGATGTTATAAGCAGAAATTCATATCTCCGCTAAAAGTCTGGATTCTCCCATGATTTTCAATTTCAAAAAGGCAAAAAGAACTCAATAAACGGAAAGAAAACCTCACGACCCTAGAGAGAAACCAAGGCAACGTTTTTTCACTTCCAATTTCGTGAAAAAACGAGTTTTTATCATGAAATAGTTAGTTATAAGGCGAAATTCATGTCTCCGCTGAAAATCGACCTTCCACCATGATCTTCAGTTCCAAATAGGCAAAAGAAACTGAAGAAACAGGGAGAAATTTCTCATTGCCCTCGAGAGACGCCAAGGCAACGTGTTTTCACTTCCAATTTCGTGAAAAAACGAGTATTTATCATGATATCGGATGTTATAAGCAGAAATTCATAAAGTTGGGATTCTCCCATGATTTTCAATTTCAAATAGGCAAAAGGAACACAAGAAATGGGAAAAAAACCTCACGACCCTGGAGAGAAACCAAGGCAACGTTTTTTCACTTCCAATTTCGTGAAAAAACGAGTTTTTATCATGAAATTGTATGTTATAAGGCGGAATTCATGTCTCCGCTGAAAATCGACCTTCCACCATGATCTTCAGTTCCAAATAGGCAAAAGAAACTGAAGAAACAGGGAGAAATTTCTCATTGCCCTCGAGAGACGCCAAGGCAACGTGTTTTCACTTACAATTTCGTGAAATAACGAGTTTTTATCATGATACTGGATGTTATAAGCAGAAATTCATATCTCCGCTAAAAGTCTGGATTCTCCCATGATTTTCAATTTCAAAAAGGCAAAAAGAATTCAAGAAACGGGAAAAAAAACCTCACGACCCTGGAGAGAAACCAAGGCAACGTTTTTTCACTTCCAATTTCGTGAAAAAACGAGTTTTTATCATGAAATTGTATGTTATAAGGCGAAATTCATGTCTCCGCTGAAAATCGACATTCCACCATGATCTTCAGTTCCAAATAGGCAAAAGAAACTGAAGAAACAGGGAGAAATTTCTCATTGCCCTCGAGAGACGCCAAGGCAACGTGTTTTCACTTCCAATTTCGTGAAAAAACGAGTATTTATCATGATATCGGATGTTATAAGCAGAAATTCATAAAGTTGGGATTCTCCCATGATTTTCAATTTCAAATAGGCAAAAGGAACACAAGAAATGGGAAAAAAACCTCACGACCCTGGAGAGAAACCAAGGCAACGTTTTTTCACTTCCAATTTCGTGAAAAAACGAGTTTTTATCATGAAATTGTATGTTATAAGGCGAAATTCATGTCTCCGCTGAAAATCGACCTTCCACCATGATCTTCAGTTCCAAATAGGCGAAAGAAACTGAAGAAACAGGGAGAAATTTCTCATTGCCCTCGAGAGACGCCAAGGCAACGTGTTTTCACTTCCAATTTCGTGAAAAAACGAGTATTTATCATGATATTGGATGTTATAAGCAGAAATTCATATCTCCGCTAAAAGTCTGGATTCTCCCATGATTTTCAATTTCAAAAAGGCGAAAGGAACTCAAGAAACGGTAAAAAAAACTCACGACCCTTGAGAGAAACCAAGGCAACGTTTTTTTACTTCCAATTTCGTGAAAAAACGAGTTTTTATCATGAAATTGTATGTTATAAGGCGAAATTCATGTCTCCGCTGAAAATCGACCTTCCACCATGATCTTCAGTTCCAAATAGGCAAAAGAAACTGAAGAAATAGGGAAAAATTTCTCATTGCAATCGAGAGATGCCAAGGCAACGTGTTTGAACTTCCAATTTCGTGAAATAACGAGTTTTTATCATGATATTGGATGTTATAAGCAGAAATTCGTATCTCCGCTAAAAGTTGGGATTCTCCCATGATTTTCAATTTCAAATAGGTAAAAGGAACTCAAGAAACGGGAAAAAAACCTCACGATCCTGGAGAGAAACCAAGGCAACGTTTTTTCACTTCCAATTTCGTGAAAAAACGAGTTTTTATCATGAAATTGTATGTTATAAGGCGGAATTCATGTCTCCGCTGAAAATCGACCTTCCACCATGATCTTCAGTTCCAAATAGGCAAAAGAAACTGAAGAAACAGGGAGAAATTTCTCATTGCCCTCGAGAGACGCCAAGGCAACGTGTTTTCACTTCCAATTTCGTGAAAAAACGAGTATTTATCATGATATTGGATGTTATAAGCAGAAATTCATATCTCCGCTAAAAGTCTGGATTCTCCAATGATTTTCAATTTCAAAAAGGCAAAAAGAACTCAAGAAACGGGAAAAAAACCTCACGATCCTGGAGAGAAACCAAGGCAACGTTTTTTCACTTCCAATTTCGTGAAAAAACGAGTTTTTATCATGAAATTGTATGTTATAAGGCGGAATTCATGTCTCCGCTGAAATCGACCTTCCACCATGATCTTCAGTTCCAAATAGGCAAAAGAAACTGAAGAAACAGGGAGAAATTTCTCATTGCCCTCGAGAGACGCCAAGGCAACGTGTTTTCACTTCCAATTTCGTGAAAAAACGAGTATTTATCATGATATCGGATGTTATAAGTAGAAATTCATATCTCCGCTAAAAGTCGGGATTCTCCGATGATTTTCAATTTCAAATAGGCAAAAGGAACTCAAGAAACTGGAAAATAAACCTCACGACCCTGGAGAAAAACCAAGGCAACGTTTTTTCACTTCTAATTTCGTGAAAAAACGAATTTTTATCATGAAATTGTATGTTATAAGGCGAAATTCATGTCTCCGCCGAAAATCGACCTTCCACCATGATCTTCAGTTCCAAATAGGCGAAAGAAACTGAAGAAACAGGGAGAAATTTCTCATTGCCCTCGAGAGACGCCAAGGCAACGTGTTTTCACTTACAATTTCGTGAAATAACGAGTTTTTATCATGATATTGGATGTTATAAGCAGAAATTCATATCTCCGCTAAAAGTCTGGATTCTCCCATGATTTTCAATTTCAAAAAGGCGAAAAGAACTCAATAAACGGAAAGAAAACCTCACGACCCTAGAGAGAAACCAAGGCAACGTTTTTTCACTTCCAATTTCGTGAAAAAACGAGTTTTTATCATGAAATTGTATGTTATAAGGCGGAATTCATGTCTCCGCTGAAAATCGACCTTCCACCATGATCTTCAGTTCCAAATAGGCAAAAGAAACTGAAGAAACAGGGAGAAATTTCTCATTGCCCTCGAGAGACGCCAAGGCAACGTGTTTTCACTTACAATTTCGTGAAATAACGAGTTTTTATCATGATACTGGATGTTATAAGCAGAAATTCATATCTCCGCTAAAAGTCTGGATTCTCCCATGATTTTCAATTTCAAAAAGGCAAAAAGAATTCAAGAAACGGGAAAAAAAAACCTCACGACCCTGGAGAGAAACCAAGGCAACGTTTTTTCACTTCCAATTTCGTGAAAAAACGAGTTTTTATCATGAAATTGTATGTTATAAGGCGAAATTCATGTCTCCGCGGAAAATCGACCTTCCACCATGATCTTCAGTTCCAAATAGGCAAAAGAAACTGAAGAAACAGGGAGAAATTTCTCATTGCCCTCGAGAGACGCCAAGGCAACGTGTTTTCACTTACAATTTCGTGAAAAAACGAGTATTTATCATGATATCGGATGTTATAAGCAGAAATTCATAAAGTTGGGATTCTCCCATGATTTTCAATTTCAAATAGGCAAAAGGAACACAAGAAATGGGAAAAAAACCTCACGACCCTGGAGAGAAACCAAGGCAACGTTTTTTCACTTCCAATTTCGTGAAAAAACGAGTTTTTATCATGAAATTGTATGTTATAAGGCGGAATTCATGTCTCCGCTGAAAATCGACCTTCCACCATGATCTTCAGTTCCAAATAGGCAAAAGAAACTGAAGAAACAGGGAGAAATTTCTCATTGCCCTCGAGAGACGCCAAGGCAACGTGTTTTCACTTACAATTTCGTGAAATAACGAGTTTTTATCATGATACTGGATGTTATAAGCAGAAATTCATATCTCCGCTAAAAGTCTGGATTCTCCCATGATTTTCAATTTCAAAAAGGCAAAAAGAATTCAAGAAACGGGAAAAAAAACCTCACGACCCTGGAGAGAAACCAAGGCAACGTTTTTTCACTTCCAATTTCGTGAAAAAACGAGTTTTTATCATGAAATTGTATGTTATAAGGCGAAATTCATGTCTCCGCTGAAAATCGACCTTCCACCATGATCTTCAGTTCCAAATAGGCAAAAGAAACTGAAGAAACAGGGAGAAATTTCTCATTGCCCTCGAGAGACGCCGAGGCAACGTGTTTTCACTTCCAATTTCGTGAAAAAACGAGTATTTATCATGATATCGGATGTTATAAGCAGAAATTCATAAAGTTGGGATTCTCCCATGATTTTCAATTTCAAATAGGCAAAAGGAACACAAGAAATGGGAAAAAAACCTCACGACCCTGGAGAGAAACCAAGGCAACGTTTTTTCACTTCCAATTTCGTGAAAAAACGAGTTTTTATCATGAAATTGTATGTTATAAGGCGAAATTCATGACTCCGCTGAAAATCGACGTTCCACCATGATCTTCAGTTCCAAATAGGCGAAAGAAACTGAAGAAACAGGGAGAAATTTCTCATTGCCCTCGAGAGACGCCAAGGCAACGTGTTTTCACTTCCAATTTCGTGAAAAAACGAGTATTTATCATGATATTGGATGTTATAAGCAGAAATTCATATCTCCGCTAAAAGTCTGGATTCTCCCATGATTTTCAATTTCAAAAAGGCGAAAGGAACTCAAGAAACGGTAAAAAAAACTCACGACCCTTGAGAGAAACCAAGGCAACGTTTTTTCACTTCCAATTTCGTGAAAAAACGAGTTTTTATCATGAAATTGTATGTTATAAGGCGAAATTCATGTCTCCGCTGAAAATCGACCTTCCACCATGATCTTCAGTTCCAAATAGGCAAAAGAAACTGAAGAAATAGGGAAAAATTTCTCATTGCAATCGAGAGATGCCAAGGCAACGTGTTTGAACTTCCAATTTCGTGAAATAACGAGTTTTTATCATGATATTGGATGTTATAAGCAGAAATTCATATCTCCGCTAAAAGTTGGGATTCTCCCATGATTTTCAATTTCAAATAGGTAAAAGGAACTCAAGAAACGGGAAAAAAACCTCACGATCCTGGAGAGAAACCAAGGCAACGTTTTTTCACTTCCAATTTCGTGAAAAAACGAGTTTTTATCATGAAATTGTATGTTATAAGGCGGAATTCATGTCTCCGCTGAAAATCGACCTTCCACCATGATCTTCAGTTCCAAATAGGCAAAAGAAACTGAAGAAACAGGGAGAAATTTCTCATTGCCCTCGAGAGACGCCAAGGCAACGTGTTTTCACTTCCAATTTCGTGAAAAAACGAGTATTTATCATGATATCGGATGTTATAAGTAGAAATTCATATCTCCGCTAAAAGTCGGGATTCTCCGATGATTTTCAATTTCAAATAGGCAAAAGGAACTCAAGAAACTGGAAAATAAACCTCACGACCCTGGAGAAAAACCAAGGCAACGTTTTTTCACTTCTAATTTCGTGAAAAAACGAATTTTTATCATGAAATTGTATGTTATAAGGCGAAATTCATGTCTCCGCCGAAAATCGACCTTCCACCATGATCTTCAGTTCCAAATAGGCGAAAGAAACTGAAGAAACAGGGAGAAATTTCTCATTGCCCTCGAGAGACGCCAAGGCAACGTGTTTTCACTTACAATTTCGTGAAATAACGAGTTTTTATCATGATATTGGATGTTATAAGCAGAAATTCATATCTCCGCTAAAAGTCTGGATTCTCCCATGATTTTCAATTTCAAAAAGGCGAAAAGAACTCAATAAACGGAAAGAAAACCTCACGACCCTAGAGAGAAACCAAGGCAACGTTTTTTCACTTCCAATTTCGTGAAAAAACGAGTTTTTATCATGAAATTGTTAGTTATAAGGCGAAATTCATGTCTCCGCTGAAAATCGACCTTCCACCATGATCTTCAGTTCCAAATAGGCAAAAGAAACTGAAGAAACAGGGAGAAATTTCTCATTGCCCTCGAGAGACGCCAAGGCAACGTGTTTTCACTTACAATTTCGTGAAATAACGAGTTTTTATCATGATATTGGATGTTATAAGCAGAAATTCATATCTCCGCTAAAAGTTGGGATTCTCCCATGATTTTCAATTTCAAATAGGTAAAAGGAACTCAAGAAACGGGAAAAAAACCTCACGATCCTGGAGAGAAACCAAGGCAACGTTTTTTCACTTCCAATTTCGTGAAAAAACGAGTTTTTATCATGAAATTGTATGTTATAAGGCGGAATTCATGTCTCCGCTGAAAATCGACCTTCCACCATGATCTTCAGTTCCAAATAGGCAAAAGAAACTGAAGAAACAGGGAGAAATTTCTCATTGCCCTCAAGAGGCGCCAAGGCAACGTGTTTTCACTTACAATTTCGTGAAATAACGAGTTTTTATCATGATACTGGATGTTATAAGCAGAAATTCATATCTCCGCTAAAAGTCTGGATTCTCCCATGATTTTCAATTTCAAAAAGGCAAAAAGAACTCAAGAAACGGAAAAAAAACCTCACGACCCTAGAGAGAAACCAAGGCAACGTTTTTTCACTTCCAATTTCGTGAAAAAACGAGTTTTTATCATGAAATTGTTAGTTATAAGGCGAAATTCATGTCTCCGCTGAAAATCGACCTTCCACCATGATCTTCAGTTCCAAATAGGCAAAAGAAACTGAAGAAACAGGGAGAAATTTTTCATTGCCCTCGAGAGACGCCAAGGCAACGTGTTTTCACTTCCAATTTCGTGAAAAAACGAGTATTTATCATGATATTGGATGTTATAAGCAGAAATTCATATCTCCGCTAAAAGTCTGGATTCTCCCATGATTTTCAATTTCAAATAGGCAAAAGGAACACAAGAAATGGGAAAAAAACCTCACGACCCTGGAGAGAAACCAAGGCAACTTTTTTTCACTTCCAATTTCGTGAAAAAACGAGTTTTTATCATGAAATTGTATGTTATAAGGCGGAATTCATGTCTCCGCTGAAAATCGACCTTCCACCATGATCTTCAGTTCCAAATAGGCAAAAGAAACTGAAGAAACAGGGAGAAATTTCTCATTGCCCTCGAGAGACGCCAAGGCAACGTGTTTTCACTTACAATTTCGTGAAATAACGAGTTTTTATCATGATACTGGATGTTATAAGCAGAAATTCATATCTCCGCTAAAAGTCTGGATTCTCCCATGATTTTCAATTTCAAAAAGGCAAAAAGAATTCAAGAAACGGGAAAAAAAACCTCACGACCCTGGAGAGAAACCAAGGCAACGTTTTTTCACTTCCAATTTCGTGAAAAAACGAGTTTTTATCATGAAATTGTATGTTATAAGGCGAAATTCATGTCTCCGCTGAAAATCGACATTCCACCATGATCTTCAGTTCCAAATAGGCAAAAGAAACTGAAGAAACAGGGAGAAATTTCTCATTGCCCTCGAGAGACGCCAAGGCAACGTGTTTTCACTTCCAATTTCGTGAAAAAACGAGTATTTATCATGATATCGGATGTTATAAGCAGAAATTCATAAAGTTGGGATTCTCCCATGATTTTCAATTTCAAATAGGCAAAAGGAACACAAGAAATGGGAAAAAAACCTCACGACCCTGGAGAGAAACCAAGGCAACGTTTTTTCACTTCCAATTTCGTGAAAAAACGAGTTTTTATCATGAAATTGTATGTTATAAGGCGAAATTCATGTCTCCGCTGAAAATCGACCTTCCACCATGATCTTCAGTTCCAAATAGGCGAAAGAAACTGAAGAAACAGGGAGAAATTTCTCATTGCCCTCGAGAGACGCCAAGGCAACGTGTTTTCACTTCCAATTTCGTGAAAAAACGAGTATTTATCATGATATTGGATGTTATAAGCAGAAATTCATATCTCCGCTAAAAGTCTGGATTCTCCCATGATTTTCAATTTCAAAAAGGCGAAAGGAACTCAAGAAACGGTAAAAAAAACTCACGACCCTTGAGAGAAACCAAGGCAACGTTTTTTCACTTCCAATTTCGTGAAAAAACGAGTTTTTATCATGAAATTGTATGTTATAAGGCGAAATTCATGTCTCCGCTGAAAATCGACCTTCCACCATGATCTTCAGTTCCAAATAGGCAAAAGAAACTGAAGAAATAGGGAAAAATTTCTCATTGCAATCGAGAGATGCCAAGGCAACGTGTTTGAACTTCCAATTTCGTGAAATAACGAGTTTTTATCATGATATTGGATGTTATAAGCAGAAATTCATATCTCCGCTAAAAGTTGGGATTCTCCCATGATTTTCAATTTCAAATAGGTAAAAGGAACTCAAGAAACGGGAAAAAAACCTCACGATCCTGGAGAGAAACCAAGGCAACGTTTTTTCACTTCCAATTTCGTGAAAAAACGAGTTTTTATCATGAAATTGTATGTTATAAGGCGGAATTCATGTCTCCGCTGAAAATCGACCTTCCACCATGATCTTCAGTTCCAAATAGGCAAAAGAAACTGAAGAAACAGGGAGAAATTTCTCATTGCCCTCGAGAGACGCCAAGGCAACGTGTTTTCACTTCCAATTTCGTGAAAAAACGAGTATTTATCATGATATCGGATGTTATAAGTAGAAATTCATATCTCCGCTAAAAGTCGGGATTCTCCGATGATTTTCAATTTCAAATAGGCAAAAGGAACTCAAGAAACTGGAAAATAAACCTCACGACCCTGGAGAAAAACCAAGGCAACGTTTTTTCACTTCTAATTTCGTGAAAAAACGAATTTTTATCATGAAATTGTATGTTATAAGGCGAAATTCATGTCTCCGCCGAAAATCGACCTTCCACCATGATCTTCAGTTCCAAATAGGCGAAAGAAACTGAAGAAACAGGGAGAAATTTCTCATTGCCCTCGAGAGACGCCAAGGCAACGTGTTTTCACTTACAATTTCGTGAAATAACGAGTTTTTATCATGATATTGGATGTTATAAGCAGAAATTCATATCTCCGCTAAAAGTCTGGATTCTCCCATGATTTTCAATTTCAAAAAGGCGAAAAGAACTCAATAAACGGAAAGAAAACCTCACGACCCTAGAGAGAAACCAAGGCAACGTTTTTTCACTTCCAATTTCGTGAAAAAACGAGTTTTTATCATGAAATTGTTAGTTATAAGGCGAAATTCATGTCTCCGCTGAAAATCGACCTTCCACCATGATCTTCAGTTCCAAATAGGCAAAAGAAACTGAAGAAACAGGGAGAAATTTCTCATTGCCCTCGAGAGACGCCAAGGCAACGTGTTTTCACTTACAATTTCGTGAAATAACGAGTTTTTATCATGATATTGGATGTTATAAGCAGAAATTCATATCTCCGCTAAAAGTTGGGATTCTCCCATGATTTTCAATTTCAAATAGGTAAAAGGAACTCAAGAAACGGGAAAAAAACCTCACGATCCTGGAGAGAAACCAAGGCAACGTTTTTTCACTTCCAATTTCGTGAAAAAACGAGTTTTTATCATGAAATTGTATGTTATAAGGCGGAATTCATGTCTCCGCTGAAAATCGACCTTCCACCATGATCTTCAGTTCCAAATAGGCAAAAGAAACTGAAGAAACAGGGAGAAATTTCTCATTGCCCTCAAGAGGCGCCAAGGCAACGTGTTTTCACTTACAATTTCGTGAAATAACGAGTTTTTATCATGATACTGGATGTTATAAGCAGAAATTCATATCTCCGCTAAAAGTCTGGATTCTCCCATGATTTTCAATTTCAAAAAGGCAAAAAGAACTCAAGAAACGGAAAAAAAACCTCACGACCCTAGAGAGAAACCAAGGCAACGTTTTTTCACTTCCAATTTCGTGAAAAAACGAGTTTTTATCATGAAATTGTTAGTTATAAGGCGAAATTCATGTCTCCGCTGAAAATCGACCTTCCACCATGATCTTCAGTTCCAAATAGGCAAAAGAAACTGAAGAAACAGGGAGAAATTTTTCATTGCCCTCGAGAGACGCCAAGGCAACGTGTTTTCACTTCCAATTTCGTGAAAAAACGAGTATTTATCATGATATTGGATGTTATAAGCAGAAATTCATATCTCCGCTAAAAGTCTGGATTCTCCCATGATTTTCAATTTCAAATAGGCAAAAGGAACACAAGAAATGGGAAAAAAACCTCACGACCCTGGAGAGAAACCAAGGCAACTTTTTTTCACTTCCAATTTCGTGAAAAAACGAGTTTTTATCATGAAATTGTATGTTATAAGGCGGAATTCATGTCTCCGCTGAAAATCGACCTTCCACCATGATCTTCAGTTCCAAATAGGCAAAAGAAACTGAAGAAACAGGGAGAAATTTCTCATTGCCCTCGAGAGACGCCAAGGCAACGTGTTTTCACTTACAATTTCGTGAAATAACGAGTTTTTATCATGATACTGGATGTTATAAGCAGAAATTCATATCTCCGCTAAAAGTCTGGATTCTCCCATGATTTTCAATTTCAAAAAGGCAAAAAGAATTCAAGAAACGGGAAAAAAAACCTCACGACCCTGGAGAGAAACCAAGGCAACGTTTTTTCACTTCCAATTTCGTGAAAAAACGAGTTTTTATCATGAAATTGTATGTTATAAGGCGAAATTCATGTCTCCGCTGAAAATCGACATTCCACCATGATCTTCAGTTCCAAATAGGCAAAAGAAACTGAAGAAACAGGGAGAAATTTCTCATTGCCCTCGAGAGACGCCAAGGCAACGTGTTTTCACTTCCAATTTCGTGAAAAAACGAGTATTTATCATGATATCGGATGTTATAAGCAGAAATTCATAAAGTTGGGATTCTCCCATGATTTTCAATTTCAAATAGGCAAAAGGAACACAAGAAATGGGAAAAAAACCTCACGACCCTGGAGAGAAACCAAGGCAACGTTTTTTCACTTCCAATTTCGTGAAAAAACGAGTTTTTATCATGAAATTGTATGTTATAAGGCGAAATTCATGTCTCCGCTGAAAATCGACCTTCCACCATGATCTTCAGTTCCAAATAGGCGAAAGAAACTGAAGAAACAGGGAGAAATTTCTCATTGCCCTCGAGAGACGCCAAGGCAACGTGTTTTCACTTCCAATTTCGTGAAAAAACGAGTATTTATCATGATATTGGATGTTATAAGCAGAAATTCATATCTCCGCTAAAAGTCTGGATTCTCCCATGATTTTCAATTTCAAAAAGGCGAAAGGAACTCAAGAAACGGTAAAAAAAACTCACGACCCTTGAGAGAAACCAAGGCAACGTTTTTTCACTTCCAATTTCGTGAAAAAACGAGTTTTTATCATGAAATTGTATGTTATAAGGCGAAATTCATGTCTCCGCTGAAAATCGACCTTCCACCATGATCTTCAGTTCCAAATAGGCAAAAGAAACTGAAGAAATAGGGAAAAATTTCTCATTGCAATCGAGAGATGCCAAGGCAACGTGTTTGAACTTCCAATTTCGTGAAATAACGAGTTTTTATCATGATATTGGATGTTATAAGCAGAAATTCATATCTCCGCTAAAAGTTGGGATTCTCCCATGATTTTCAATTTCAAATAGGTAAAAGGAACTCAAGAAACGGGAAAAAAACCTCACGATCCTGGAGAGAAACCAAGGCAACGTTTTTTCACTTCCAATTTCGTGAAAAAACGAGTTTTTATCATGAAATTGTATGTTATAAGGCGGAATTCATGTCTCCGCTGAAAATCGACATTCCACCATGATCTTCAGTTCCAAATAGGCAAAAGAAACTGAAGAAACAGGGAGAAATTTCTCATTGCCCTCGAGAGACGCCAAGGCAACGTGTTTTCACTTCCAATTTCGTGAAAAAACGAGTATTTATCATGATATCGGATGTTATAAGTAGAAATTCATATCTCCGCTAAAAGTCGGGATTCTCCGATGATTTTCAATTTCAAATAGGCAAAAGGAACTCAAGAAACTGGAAAATAAACCTCACGACCCTGGAGAAAAACCAAGGCAACGTTTTTTCACTTCTAATTTCGTGAAAAAACGAATTTTTATCATGAAATTGTATGTTATAAGGCGAAATTCATGTCTCCGCCGAAAATCGACCTTCCACCATGATCTTCAGTTCCAAATAGGCGAAAGAAACTGAAGAAACAGGGAGAAATTTCTCATTGCCCTCGAGAGACGCCAAGGCAACGTGTTTTCACTTACAATTTCGTGAAATAACGAGTTTTTATCATGATATTGGATGTTATAAGCAGAAATTCATATCTCCGCTAAAAGTCTGGATTCTCCCATGATTTTCAATTTCAAAAAGGCGAAAAGAACTCAATAAACGGAAAGAAAACCTCACGACCCTAGAGAGAAACCAAGGCAACGTTTTTTCACTTCCAATTTCGTGAAAAAACGAGTTTTTATCATGAAATTGTATGTTATAAGGCGGAATTCATGTCTCCGCTGAAAATCGACCTTCCACCATGATCTTCAGTTCCAAATAGGCAAAAGAAACTGAAGAAACAGGGAGAAATTTCTCATTGCCCTCGAGAGACGCCAAGGCAACGTGTTTTCACTTACAATTTCGTGAAATAACGAGTTTTTATCATGATACTGGATGTTATAAGCAGAAATTCATATCTCCGCTAAAAGTCTGGATTCTCCCATGATTTTCAATTTCAAAAAGGCAAAAAGAATTCAAGAAACGGGAAAAAAAACCTCACGACCCTGGAGAGAAACCAAGGCAACGTTTTTTCACTTCCAATTTCGTGAAAAAACGAGTTTTTATCATGAAATTGTATGTTATAAGGCGAAATTCATGTCTCCGCTGAAAATCGACCTTCCACCATGATCTTCAGTTCCAAATAGGCAAAAGAAACTGAAGAAACAGGGAGAAATTTCTCATTGCCCTCGAGAGACGCCAAGGCAACGTGTTTTCACTTACAATTTCGTGAAAAAACGAGTATTTATCATGATATCGGATGTTATAAGCAGAAATTCATAAAGTTGGGATTCTCCCATGATTTTCAATTTCAAATAGGCAAAAGGAACACAAGAAATGGGAAAAAAACCTCACGACCCTGGAGAGAAACCAAGGCAACGTTTTTTCACTTCCAATTTCGTGAAAAAACGAGTTTTTATCATGAAATTGTATGTTATAAGGCGGAATTCATGTCTCCGCTGAAAATCGACCTTCCACCATGATCTTCAGTTCCAAATAGGCAAAAGAAACTGAAGAAACAGGGAGAAATTTCTCATTGCCCTCGAGAGACGCCAAGGCAACGTGTTTTCACTTACAATTTCGTGAAATAACGAGTTTTTATCATGATACTGGATGTTATAAGCAGAAATTCATATCTCCGCTAAAAGTCTGGATTCTCCCATGATTTTCAATTTCAAAAAGGCAAAAAGAATTCAAGAAACGGGAAAAAAAACCTCACGACCCTGGAGAGAAACCAAGGCAACGTTTTTTCACTTCCAATTTCGTGAAAAAACGAGTTTTTATCATGAAATTGTATGTTATAAGGCGAAATTCATGTCTCCGCTGAAAATCGACCTTCCACCATGATCTTCAGTTCCAAATAGGCAAAAGAAACTGAAGAAACAGGGAGAAATTTCTCATTGCCCTCGAGAGACGCCAAGGCAACGTGTTTTCACTTCCAATTTCGTGAAAAAACGAGTATTTATCATGATATCGGATGTTATAAGCAGAAATTCATAAAGTTGGGATTCTCCCATGATTTTCAATTTCAAATAGGCAAAAGGAACACAAGAAATGGGAAAAAAACCTCACGACCCTGGAGAGAAACCAAGGCAACGTTTTTTCACTTCCAATTTCGTGAAAAAACGAGTTTTTATCATGAAATTGTATGTTATAAGGCGAAATTCATGACTCCGCTGAAAATCGACGTTCCACCATGATCTTCAGTTCCAAATAGGCGAAAGAAACTGAAGAAACAGGGAGAAATTTCTCATTGCCCTCGAGAGACGCCAAGGCAACGTGTTTTCACTTCCAATTTCGTGAAAAAACGAGTATTTATCATGATATTGGATGTTATAAGCAGAAATTCATATCTCCGCTAAAAGTCTGGATTCTCCCATGATTTTCAATTTCAAAAAGGCGAAAGGAACTCAAGAAACGGTAAAAAAAACTCACGACCCTTGAGAGAAACCAAGGCAACGTTTTTTCACTTCCAATTTCGTGAAAAAACGAGTTTTTATCATGAAATTGTATGTTATAAGGCGAAATTCATGTCTCCGCTGAAAATCGACCTTCCACCATGATCTTCAGTTCCAAATAGGCAAAAGAAACTGAAGAAATAGGGAAAAATTTCTCATTGCAATCGAGAGATGCCAAGGCAACGTGTTTGAACTTCCAATTTCGTGAAATAACGAGTTTTTATCATGATATTGGATGTTATAAGCAGAAATTCATATCTCCGCTAAAAGTTGGGATTCTCCCATGATTTTCAATTTCAAATAGGTAAAAGGAACTCAAGAAACGGGAAAAAAACCTCACGATCCTGGAGAGAAACCAAGGCAACGTTTTTTCACTTCCAATTTCGTGAAAAAACGAGTTTTTATCATGAAATTGTATGTTATAAGGCGGAATTCATGTCTCCGCTGAAAATCGACCTTCCACCATGATCTTCAGTTCCAAATAGGCAAAAGAAACTGAAGAAACAGGGAGAAATTTCTCATTGCCCTCGAGAGACGCCAAGGCAACGTGTTTTCACTTCCAATTTCGTGAAAAAACGAGTATTTATCATGATATCGGATGTTATAAGTAGAAATTCATATCTCCGCTAAAAGTCGGGATTCTCCGATGATTTTCAATTTCAAATAGGCAAAAGGAACTCAAGAAACTGGAAAATAAACCTCACGACCCTGGAGAAAAACCAAGGCAACGTTTTTTCACTTCTAATTTCGTGAAAAAACGAATTTTTATCATGAAATTGTATGTTATAAGGCGAAATTCATGTCTCCGCCGAAAATCGACCTTCCACCATGATCTTCAGTTCCAAATAGGCGAAAGAAACTGAAGAAACAGGGAGAAATTTCTCATTGCCCTCGAGAGACGCCAAGGCAACGTGTTTTCACTTCCAATTTCGTGAAATAACGAGTTTTTATCATGATATTGGATGTTATAAGCAGAAATTCATATCTCCGCTAAAAGTCTGGATTCTCCCATGATTTTCAATTTCAAAAAGGCGAAAGGAACTCAAGAAACGGTAAAAAAAACTCACGACCCTGGAGAGAAACCAAGGCAACGTTTTTTCACTTCCAATTTCGTGAAAAAACGAGTTTTTATCATGAAATTGTATGTTATAAGGCGGAATTCATGTCTCCGCTGAAAATCGACCTTCCACCATGATCTTCAGTTCCAAATAGGCAAAAGAAACTGAAGAAACAGGGAGAAATTTCTCATTGCCCTCGAGAGGCGCCAAGGCAACGTGTTTTCACTTACAATTTCGTGAAATAACGAGTTTTTATCATGATACTGGATGTTATAAGCAGAAATTCATATCTCCGCTAAAAGTCTGGATTCTCCCATGATTTTCAATTTCAAAAAGGCAAAAAGAACTCAAGAAACGGAAAAAAAACCTCACGACCCTAGAGAGAAACCAAGGCAACGTTTTTTCACTTCCAATTTCGTGAAAAAACGAGTTTTTATCATGGAATTGTTAGTTATAAGGCGAAATTCATGTCTCCGCTGAAAATCGACCTTCCACCATGATCTTCAGTTCCAAATAGGCAAAAGAAACTGAAGAAACAGGGAGAAATTTCTCATTGCGCTCGAGAGACGCCAAGGCAACGTGTTTTCACTTCCAATTTCGTGAAAAAACGAGTATTTATCATGATATTGGATGTTATAAGCAGAAATTCATATCTCCGCTAAAAGTCTGGATTCTCCCATGATTTTCAAATTCAAATAGGCAAAAGGAACACAAGGAATGGGAAAAAAACCTCACGACCCTGGAGAGAAACCAAGGCAACGTTTTTTCACTTCCAATTTCGTGAAAAAACGAGTTTTTATCATGAAATTGTATGTTATAAGGCGGAATTCATGTCTCCGCTGAAAATCGACCTTCCACCATGATCTTCAGTTCCAAATAGGCAAAAGAAACTGAAGAAACAGGGAGAAATTTCTCATTGCCCTCGAGAGACGCCAAGGCAACGTGTTTTCACTTCCAATTTCGTGAAAAAACGAGTATTTATCATGATATCGGATGTTATAAGTAGAAATTCATATCTCCGCTAAAAGTCGGGATTCTCCGATGATTTTCAATTTCAAATAGGCAAAAGGAACTCAAGAAACTGGAAAATAAACCTCACGACCCTGGAGAAAAACCAAGGCAACGTTTTTTCACTTCTAATTTCGTGAAAAAACGAATTTTTATCATGAAATTGTATGTTATAAGGCGAAATTCATGTCTCCGCCGAAAATCGACCTTCCACCATGATCTTCAGTTCCAAATAGGCGAAAGAAACTGAAGAAACAGGGAGAAATTTCTCATTGCCCTCGAGAGACGCCAAGGCAACGTGTTTTCACTTACAATTTCGTGAAATAACGAGTTTTTATCATGATATTGGATGTTATAAGCAGAAATTCATATCTCCGCTAAAAGTCTGGATTCTCCCATGATTTTCAATTTCAAAAAGGCGAAAAGAACTCAATAAACGGAAAGAAAACCTCACGACCCTAGAGAGAAACCAAGGCAACGTTTTTTCACTTCCAATTTCGTGAAAAAACGAGTTTTTATCATGAAATTGTTAGTTATAAGGCGAAATTCATGTCTCCGCTGAAAATCGACCTTCCACCATGATCTTCAGTTCCAAATAGGCAAAAGAAACTGAAGAAACAGGGAGAAATTTCTCATTGCCCTCGAGAGACGCCAAGGCAACGTGTTTTCACTTACAATTTCGTGAAATAACGAGTTTTTATCATGATATTGGATGTTATAAGCAGAAATTCATATCTCCGCTAAAAGTTGGGATTCTCCCATGATTTTCAATTTCAAATAGGTAAAAGGAACTCAAGAAACGGGAAAAAAACCTCACGATCCTGGAGAGAAACCAAGGCAACGTTTTTTCACTTCCAATTTCGTGAAAAAACGAGTTTTTATCATGAAATTGTATGTTATAAGGCGGAATTCATGTCTCCGCTGAAAATCGACCTTCCACCATGATCTTCAGTTCCAAATAGGCAAAAGAAACTGAAGAAACAGGGAGAAATTTCTCATTGCCCTCAAGAGGCGCCAAGGCAACGTGTTTTCACTTACAATTTCGTGAAATAACGAGTTTTTATCATGATACTGGATGTTATAAGCAGAAATTCATATCTCCGCTAAAAGTCTGGATTCTCCCATGATTTTCAATTTCAAAAAGGCAAAAAGAACTCAAGAAACGGAAAAAAAACCTCACGACCCTAGAGAGAAACCAAGGCAACGTTTTTTCACTTCCAATTTCGTGAAAAAACGAGTTTTTATCATGAAATTGTTAGTTATAAGGCGAAATTCATGTCTCCGCTGAAAATCGACCTTCCACCATGATCTTCAGTTCCAAATAGGCAAAAGAAACTGAAGAAACAGGGAGAAATTTTTCATTGCCCTCGAGAGACGCCAAGGCAACGTGTTTTCACTTCCAATTTCGTGAAAAAACGAGTATTTATCATGATATTGGATGTTATAAGCAGAAATTCATATCTCCGCTAAAAGTCTGGATTCTCCCATGATTTTCAATTTCAAATAGGCAAAAGGAACACAAGAAATGGGAAAAAAACCTCACGACCCTGGAGAGAAACCAAGGCAACTTTTTTTCACTTCCAATTTCGTGAAAAAACGAGTTTTTATCATGAAATTGTATGTTATAAGGCGGAATTCATGTCTCCGCTGAAAATCGACCTTCCACCATGATCTTCAGTTCCAAATAGGCAAAAGAAACTGAAGAAACAGGGAGAAATTTCTCATTGCCCTCGAGAGACGCCAAGGCAACGTGTTTTCACTTACAATTTCGTGAAATAACGAGTTTTTATCATGATACTGGATGTTATAAGCAGAAATTCATATCTCCGCTAAAAGTCTGGATTCTCCCATGATTTTCAATTTCAAAAAGGCAAAAAGAATTCAAGAAACGGGAAAAAAAACCTCACGACCCTGGAGAGAAACCAAGGCAACGTTTTTTCACTTCCAATTTCGTGAAAAAACGAGTTTTTATCATGAAATTGTATGTTATAAGGCGAAATTCATGTCTCCGCTGAAAATCGACATTCCACCATGATCTTCAGTTCCAAATAGGCAAAAGAAACTGAAGAAACAGGGAGAAATTTCTCATTGCCCTCGAGAGACGCCAAGGCAACGTGTTTTCACTTCCAATTTCGTGAAAAAACGAGTATTTATCATGATATCGGATGTTATAAGCAGAAATTCATAAAGTTGGGATTCTCCCATGATTTTCAATTTCAAATAGGCAAAAGGAACACAAGAAATGGGAAAAAAACCTCACGACCCTGGAGAGAAACCAAGGCAACGTTTTTTCACTTCCAATTTCGTGAAAAAACGAGTTTTTATCATGAAATTGTATGTTATAAGGCGAAATTCATGTCTCCGCTGAAAATCGACCTTCCACCATGATCTTCAGTTCCAAATAGGCGAAAGAAACTGAAGAAACAGGGAGAAATTTCTCATTGCCCTCGAGAGACGCCAAGGCAACGTGTTTTCACTTCCAATTTCGTGAAAAAACGAGTATTTATCATGATATTGGATGTTATAAGCAGAAATTCATATCTCCGCTAAAAGTCTGGATTCTCCCATGATTTTCAATTTCAAAAAGGCGAAAGGAACTCAAGAAACGGTAAAAAAAACTCACGACCCTTGAGAGAAACCAAGGCAACGTTTTTTCACTTCCAATTTCGTGAAAAAACGAGTTTTTATCATGAAATTGTATGTTATAAGGCGAAATTCATGTCTCCGCTGAAAATCGACCTTCCACCATGATCTTCAGTTCCAAATAGGCAAAAGAAACTGAAGAAATAGGGAAAAATTTCTCATTGCAATCGAGAGATGCCAAGGCAACGTGTTTGAACTTCCAATTTCGTGAAATAACGAGTTTTTATCATGATATTGGATGTTATAAGCAGAAATTCATATCTCCGCTAAAAGTTGGGATTCTCCCATGATTTTCAATTTCAAATAGGTAAAAGGAACTCAAGAAACGGGAAAAAAACCTCACGATCCTGGAGAGAAACCAAGGCAACGTTTTTTCACTTCCAATTTCGTGAAAAAACGAGTTTTTATCATGAAATTGTATGTTATAAGGCGGAATTCATGTCTCCGCTGAAAATCGACATTCCACCATGATCTTCAGTTCCAAATAGGCAAAAGAAACTGAAGAAACAGGGAGAAATTTCTCATTGCCCTCGAGAGACGCCAAGGCAACGTGTTTTCACTTCCAATTTCGTGAAAAAACGAGTATTTATCATGATATCGGATGTTATAAGTAGAAATTCATATCTCCGCTAAAAGTCGGGATTCTCCGATGATTTTCAATTTCAAATAGGCAAAAGGAACTCAAGAAACTGGAAAATAAACCTCACGACCCTGGAGAAAAACCAAGGCAACGTTTTTTCACTTCTAATTTCGTGAAAAAACGAATTTTTATCATGAAATTGTATGTTATAAGGCGAAATTCATGTCTCCGCCGAAAATCGACCTTCCACCATGATCTTCAGTTCCAAATAGGCGAAAGAAACTGAAGAAACAGGGAGAAATTTCTCATTGCCCTCGAGAGACGCCAAGGCAACGTGTTTTCACTTACAATTTCGTGAAATAACGAGTTTTTATCATGATATTGGATGTTATAAGCAGAAATTCATATCTCCGCTAAAAGTCTGGATTCTCCCATGATTTTCAATTTCAAAAAGGCGAAAAGAACTCAATAAACGGAAAGAAAACCTCACGACCCTAGAGAGAAACCAAGGCAACGTTTTTTCACTTCCAATTTCGTGAAAAAACGAGTTTTTATCATGAAATTGTATGTTATAAGGCGGAATTCATGTCTCCGCTGAAAATCGACCTTCCACCATGATCTTCAGTTCCAAATAGGCAAAAGAAACTGAAGAAACAGGGAGAAATTTCTCATTGCCCTCGAGAGACGCCAAGGCAACGTGTTTTCACTTACAATTTCGTGAAATAACGAGTTTTTATCATGATACTGGATGTTATAAGCAGAAATTCATATCTCCGCTAAAAGTCTGGATTCTCCCATGATTTTCAATTTCAAAAAGGCAAAAAGAATTCAAGAAACGGGAAAAAAAACCTCACGACCCTGGAGAGAAACCAAGGCAACGTTTTTTCACTTCCAATTTCGTGAAAAAACGAGTTTTTATCATGAAATTGTATGTTATAAGGCGAAATTCATGTCTCCGCTGAAAATCGACCTTCCACCATGATCTTCAGTTCCAAATAGGCAAAAGAAACTGAAGAAACAGGGAGAAATTTCTCATTGCCCTCGAGAGACGCCAAGGCAACGTGTTTTCACTTACAATTTCGTGAAAAAACGAGTATTTATCATGATATCGGATGTTATAAGCAGAAATTCATAAAGTTGGGATTCTCCCATGATTTTCAATTTCAAATAGGCAAAAGGAACACAAGAAATGGGAAAAAAACCTCACGACCCTGGAGAGAAACCAAGGCAACGTTTTTTCACTTCCAATTTCGTGAAAAAACGAGTTTTTATCATGAAATTGTATGTTATAAGGCGGAATTCATGTCTCCGCTGAAAATCGACCTTCCACCATGATCTTCAGTTCCAAATAGGCAAAAGAAACTGAAGAAACAGGGAGAAATTTCTCATTGCCCTCGAGAGACGCCAAGGCAACGTGTTTTCACTTACAATTTCGTGAAATAACGAGTTTTTATCATGATACTGGATGTTATAAGCAGAAATTCATATCTCCGCTAAAAGTCTGGATTCTCCCATGATTTTCAATTTCAAAAAGGCAAAAAGAATTCAAGAAACGGGAAAAAAAACCTCACGACCCTGGAGAGAAACCAAGGCAACGTTTTTTCACTTCCAATTTCGTGAAAAAACGAGTTTTTATCATGAAATTGTATGTTATAAGGCGAAATTCATGTCTCCGCTGAAAATCGACCTTCCACCATGATCTTCAGTTCCAAATAGGCAAAAGAAACTGAAGAAACAGGGAGAAATTTCTCATTGCCCTCGAGAGACGCCAAGGCAACGTGTTTTCACTTCCAATTTCGTGAAAAAACGAGTATTTATCATGATATCGGATGTTATAAGCAGAAATTCATAAAGTTGGGATTCTCCCATGATTTTCAATTTCAAATAGGCAAAAGGAACACAAGAAATGGGAAAAAAACCTCACGACCCTGGAGAGAAACCAAGGCAACGTTTTTTCACTTCCAATTTCGTGAAAAAACGAGTTTTTATCATGAAATTGTATGTTATAAGGCGAAATTCATGACTCCGCTGAAAATCGACGTTCCACCATGATCTTCAGTTCCAAATAGGCGAAAGAAACTGAAGAAACAGGGAGAAATTTCTCATTGCCCTCGAGAGACGCCAAGGCAACGTGTTTTCACTTCCAATTTCGTGAAAAAACGAGTATTTATCATGATATTGGATGTTATAAGCAGAAATTCATATCTCCGCTAAAAGTCTGGATTCTCCCATGATTTTCAATTTCAAAAAGGCGAAAGGAACTCAAGAAACGGTAAAAAAAACTCACGACCCTTGAGAGAAACCAAGGCAACGTTTTTTCACTTCCAATTTCGTGAAAAAACGAGTTTTTATCATGAAATTGTATGTTATAAGGCGAAATTCATGTCTCCGCTGAAAATCGACCTTCCACCATGATCTTCAGTTCCAAATAGGCAAAAGAAACTGAAGAAATAGGGAAAAATTTCTCATTGCAATCGAGAGATGCCAAGGCAACGTGTTTGAACTTCCAATTTCGTGAAATAACGAGTTTTTATCATGATATTGGATGTTATAAGCAGAAATTCATATCTCCGCTAAAAGTTGGGATTCTCCCATGATTTTCAATTTCAAATAGGTAAAAGGAACTCAAGAAACGGGAAAAAAACCTCACGATCCTGGAGAGAAACCAAGGCAACGTTTTTTCACTTCCAATTTCGTGAAAAAACGAGTTTTTATCATGAAATTGTATGTTATAAGGCGGAATTCATGTCTCCGCTGAAAATCGACCTTCCACCATGATCTTCAGTTCCAAATAGGCAAAAGAAACTGAAGAAACAGGGAGAAATTTCTCATTGCCCTCGAGAGACGCCAAGGCAACGTGTTTTCACTTCCAATTTCGTGAAAAAACGAGTATTTATCATGATATCGGATGTTATAAGTAGAAATTCATATCTCCGCTAAAAGTCGGGATTCTCCGATGATTTTCAATTTCAAATAGGCAAAAGGAACTCAAGAAACTGGAAAATAAACCTCACGACCCTGGAGAAAAACCAAGGCAACGTTTTTTCACTTCTAATTTCGTGAAAAAACGAATTTTTATCATGAAATTGTATGTTATAAGGCGAAATTCATGTCTCCGCCGAAAATCGACCTTCCACCATGATCTTCAGTTCCAAATAGGCGAAAGAAACTGAAGAAACAGGGAGAAATTTCTCATTGCCCTCGAGAGACGCCAAGGCAACGTGTTTTCACTTCCAATTTCGTGAAATAACGAGTTTTTATCATGATATTGGATGTTATAAGCAGAAATTCATATCTCCGCTAAAAGTCTGGATTCTCCCATGATTTTCAATTTCAAAAAGGCGAAAGGAACTCAAGAAACGGTAAAAAAAACTCACGACCCTGGAGAGAAACCAAGGCAACGTTTTTTCACTTCCAATTTCGTGAAAAAACGAGTTTTTATCATGAAATTGTATGTTATAAGGCGGAATTCATGTCTCCGCTGAAAATCGACCTTCCACCATGATCTTCAGTTCCAAATAGGCAAAAGAAACTGAAGAAACAGGGAGAAATTTCTCATTGCCCTCGAGAGGCGCCAAGGCAACGTGTTTTCACTTACAATTTCGTGAAATAACGAGTTTTTATCATGATACTGGATGTTATAAGCAGAAATTCATATCTCCGCTAAAAGTCTGGATTCTCCCATGATTTTCAATTTCAAAAAGGCAAAAAGAACTCAAGAAACGGAAAAAAAACCTCACGACCCTAGAGAGAAACCAAGGCAACGTTTTTTCACTTCCAATTTCGTGAAAAAACGAGTTTTTATCATGGAATTGTTAGTTATAAGGCGAAATTCATGTCTCCGCTGAAAATCGACCTTCCACCATGATCTTCAGTTCCAAATAGGCAAAAGAAACTGAAGAAACAGGGAGAAATTTCTCATTGCGCTCGAGAGACGCCAAGGCAACGTGTTTTCACTTCCAATTTCGTGAAAAAACGAGTATTTATCATGATATTGGATGTTATAAGCAGAAATTCATATCTCCGCTAAAAGTCTGGATTCTCCCATGATTTTCAAATTCAAATAGGCAAAAGGAACACAAGGAATGGGAAAAAAACCTCACGACCCTGGAGAGAAACCAAGGCAACGTTTTTTCACTTCCAATTTCGTGAAAAAACGAGTTTTTATCATGAAATTGTATGTTATAAGGCGGAATTCATGTCTCCGCTGAAAATCGACCTTCCACCATGATCTTCAGTTCCAAATAGGCAAAAGAAACTGAAGAAACAGGGAGAAATTTCTCATTGCCCTCGAGAGACGCCAAGGCAACGTGTTTTCACTTACAATTTCGTGAAATAACGAGTTTTTATCATGATACTGGATGTTATAAGCAGAAATTCATATCTCCGCTAAAAGTCTGGATTCTCCCATGATTTTCAATTTCAAAAAGGCAAAAAGAATTCAAGAAACGGGAAAAAAAACCTCACGTCCCTGGAGAGAAACCAAGGCAACGTTTTTTCACTTCCAATTTCGTGAAAAAACGAGTTTTTATCATGAAATTGTATGTTATAAGGCGAAATTCATGTCTCCGCTGAAAATCGACCTTCCACCATGATCTTCAGTTCCAAATAGGCGAAAGAAACTGAAGAAACAGGGAGAAATTTCTCATTGCCCTCGAGAGACGCCAAGGCAACGTGTTTTCACTTCCAATTTCGTGAAAAAACGAGTATTTATCATGATATTGGATGTTATAAGCAGAAATTCATATCTCCGCTAAAAGTCTGGATTCTCCCATGATTTTCAATTTCAAATAGGCAAAAGGAACACAAGAAATGGGAAAAAAACATCACGACCCTGGAGAGAAACCAAGGCAACGTTTTTTCACTTCCAATTTCGTGAAAAAACGAGTTTTTATCATGAAATTGTATGTTATAAGGCGAAATTCATGTCTCCGCTGAAAATCGACCTTCCACCATGATCTTCAGTTCCAAATAGGCGAAAGAAACTGAAGAAACAGGGAGAAATTTCTCATTGCCCTCGAGAGACGCCAAGGCAACGTGTTTTCACTTCCAATTTCGTGAAATAACGAGTTTTTATCATGATATTGGATGTTATAAGCAGAAATTCATATCTCCGCTAAAAGTCTGGATTCTCCCATGATTTTCAATTTCAAAAAGGCGAAAGGAACTCAAGAAACGGTAAAAAAAACTCACGACCCTGGAGAGAAACCAAGGCAACGTTTTTTCACTTCCAATTTCGTGAAAAAACGAGTTTTTATCATGAAATTGTATGTTATAAGGCGAAATTCATGTCTCCGCTGAAAATCGACCTTCCACCATGATCTTCAGTTCCAAATAGGCAAAAGAAACTGAAGAAACAGGGAGAAATTTCTCATTGCCCTCGAGAGACGCCAAGGCAACGTGTTTTCACTTACAATTTCGTGAAATAACGAGTTTTTATCATGATATTGGATGTTATAAGCAGAAATTCATATCTCCGCTAAAAGTTGGGATTCTCCCATGATTTTCAATTTCAAATAGGTAAAAGGAACTCAAGAAACGGGAAAAAAACCTCACGATCCTGGAGAGAAACCAAGGCAACGTTTTTTCACTTCCAATTTCGTGAAAAAACGAGTTTTTATCATGAAATTGTATGTTATAAGGCGGAATTCATGTCTCCGCTGAAAATCGACCTTCCACCATGATCTTCAGTTCCAAATAGGCAAAAGAAACTGAAGAAACAGGGAGAAATTTCTCATTGCCCTCGAGAGGCGCCAAGGCAACGAGTTTTCACTTACAATTTCGTGAAATAACGAGTTTTTATCATGATACTGGATGTTATAAGCAGAAATTCATATCTCCGCTAAAAGTCTGGATTCTCCCATGATTTTCAATTTCAAAAAGGCAAAAAGAACTCAAGAAACGGAAAAAAAACCTCACGACCCTAGAGAGAAACCAAGGCAACGTTTTTTCACTTCCAATTTCGTGAAAAAACGAGTTTTTATCATGAAATTGTATGTTATAAGGCGAAATTCATGTCTCCGCTGAAAATCGACCTTCCACCATGATCTTCAGTTCCAAATAGGCGAAAGAAACTGAAGAAACAGGGAGAAATTTATCATTGCCCTCGAGAGGCGCCAAGGCAACGTGTTTTCACTTCCAATTTCGTGAAAAAACGAGTATTTATCATGATATTGGATGTTATAAGCAGAAATTCATATCTCCGCTAAAAGTCTGGATTCTCCCATGATTTTCAATTTCAAATAGGCAAAAGGAACACAAGAAATGGGAAAAAAACATCACGACCCTGGAGAGAAACCAAGGCAACGTTTTTTCGCTTCCAATTTCGTGAAAAAACGAGTTTTTATCATGAAATTGTATGTTATAAGGCGAAATTCATGTCTCCGCTGAAAATCGACCTTCCACCATGATCTTCAGTTCCAAATAGGCGAAAGAAACTGAAGAAACAGGGAGAAATTTCTCATTGCCCTCGAGAGACGCCAAGGCAACGTGTTTTCACTTCCAATTTCGTGAAATAACGAGTTTTTATCATGATATTGGATGTTATAAGCAGAAATTCATATCTCCGCTAAAAGTCTGGATTCTCCCATGATTTTCAATTTCAAAAAGGCGAAAGGAACTCAAGAAACGGTAAAAAAAACTCACGACCCTGGAGAGAAACCAAGGCAACGTTTTTTCACTTCCAATTTCGTGAAAAAACGAGTTTTTATCATGAAATTGTATGTTATAAGGCGAAATTCATGTCTCCGCTGAAAATCGACCTTCCACCATGATCTTCAGTTCCAAATAGGCAAAAGAAACTGAAGAAACAGGGAGAAATTTCTCATTGCCCTCGAGAGACGCCAAGGCAACGTGTTTTCACTTCCAATTTCGTGAAAAAACGAGTATTTATCATGATATTGGATGTTATAAGCAGAAATTCATATCTCCGCTAAAAGTCTGGATTCTCCCATGATTTTCAATTTCAAATAGGCAAAAGGAACACAAGAAATGGGAAAAAAACCTCACGACCCTGGAGAGAAACCAAGGCAACGTTTTTTCACTTCCAATTTCGTGAAAAAACGAGTTTTTATCATTAAATTGTATGTTATAAGGCGGAATTCATGTCTCCGCTGAAAATCGACCTTCCACCATGATCTTCAGTTCCAAATAGGCAAAAGAAACTGAAGAAACAGGGAGAAATTTCTCATTGCCCTCGAGAGACGCCAAGGCAACGTGTTTTCACTTACAATTTCGTGAAATAACGAGTTTTTATCATGATATTGGATGTTATAAGCAGAAATTCATATCTCCGCTAAAAGTCTGGATTCTCCCATGATTTTCAATTTCAAAAAGGCGAAAAGAACTCAATAAACGGAAAGAAAACCTCACGACCCTAGAGAGAAACCAAGGCAACGTTTTTTCACTTCCAATTTCGTGAAAAAACGAGTTTTTATCATGAAATTGTTAGTTATAAGGCGAAATTCATGTCTCCGCTGAAAATCGACCTTCCACCATGATCTTCAGTTCCAAATAGGCAAAAGAAACTGAAGAAACAGGGAGAAATTTCTCATTGCCCTCGAGAGACGCCAAGGCAACGTGTTTTCACTTACAATTTCGTGAAATAACGAGTTTTTATCATGATATTGGATGTTATAAGCAGAAATTCATATCTCCGCTAAAAGTTGGGATTCTCCCATGATTTTCAATTTCAAATAGGTAAAAGGAACTCAAGAAACGGGAAAAAAACCTCACGATCCTGGAGAGAAACCAAGGCAACGTTTTTTCACTTCCAATTTCGTGAAAAAACGAGTTTTTATCATGAAATTGTATGTTATAAGGCGGAATTCATGTCTCCGCTGAAAATCGACCTTCCACCATGATCTTCAGTTCCAAATAGGCAAAAGAAACTGAAGAAACAGGGAGAAATTTCTCATTGCCCTCAAGAGGCGCCAAGGCAACGTGTTTTCACTTACAATTTCGTGAAATAACGAGTTTTTATCATGATACTGGATGTTATAAGCAGAAATTCATATCTCCGCTAAAAGTCTGGATTCTCCCATGATTTTCAATTTCAAAAAGGCAAAAAGAACTCAAGAAACGGAAAAAAAACCTCACGACCCTAGAGAGAAACCAAGGCAACGTTTTTTCACTTCCAATTTCGTGAAAAAACGAGTTTTTATCATGAAATTGTTAGTTATAAGGCGAAATTCATGTCTCCGCTGAAAATCGACCTTCCACCATGATCTTCAGTTCCAAATAGGCAAAAGAAACTGAAGAAACAGGGAGAAATTTTTCATTGCCCTCGAGAGACGCCAAGGCAACGTGTTTTCACTTCCAATTTCGTGAAAAAACGAGTATTTATCATGATATTGGATGTTATAAGCAGAAATTCATATCTCCGCTAAAAGTCTGGATTCTCCCATGATTTTCAATTTCAAATAGGCAAAAGGAACACAAGAAATGGGAAAAAAACCTCACGACCCTGGAGAGAAACCAAGGCAACGTTTTTTCACTTCCAATTTCGTGAAAAAACGAGTTTTTATCATGAAATTGTATGTTATAAGGCGAAATTCATGTCTCCGCTGAAAATCGACCTTCCACCATGATCTTCAGTTCCAAATAGGCGAAAGAAACTGAAGAAACAGGGAGAAATTTCTCATTGCCCTCGAGAGACGCCAAGGCAACGTGTTTTCACTTACAATTTCGTGAAATAACGAGTTTTTATCATGATATTGGATGTTATAAGCAGAAATTCATATCTCCGCTAAAAGTCTGGATTCTCCCATGATTTTCAATTTCAAAAAGGCAAAAAGAATTCAAGAAACGGGAAAAAAAACCTCACGTCCCTGGAGAGAAACCAAGGCAACGTTTTTTCACTTCCAATTTCGTGAAAAAACGAGTTTTTATCATGAAATTGTATGTTATAAGGCGAAATTCATGTCTCCGCTGAAAATCGACCTTCCACCATGATCTTCAGTTCCAAATAGGCGAAAGAAACTGAAGAAACAGGGAGAAATTTCTCATTGCCCTCGAGAGACGCCAAGGCAACGTGTTTTCACTTCCAATTTCGTGAAAAAACGAGTATTTATCATGATATTGGATGTTATAAGCAGAAATTCATATCTCCGCTAAAAGTCTGGATTCTCCCATGATTTTCAATTTCAAATAGGCAAAAGGAACACAAGAAATGGGAAAAAAACATCACGACCCTGGAGAGAAACCAAGGCAACGTTTTTTCACTTCCAATTTCGTGAAAAAACGAGTTTTTATCATGAAATTGTATGTTATAAGGCGAAATTCATGTCTCCGCTGAAAATCGACCTTCCACCATGATCTTCAGTTCCAAATAGGCGAAAGAAACTGAAGAAACAGGGAGAAATTTCTCATTGCCCTCGAGAGACGCCAAGGCAACGTGTTTTCACTTCCAATTTCGTGAAATAACGAGTTTTTATCATGATATTGGATGTTATAAGCAGAAATTCATATCTCCGCTAAAAGTCTGGATTCTCCCATGATTTTCAATTTCAAAAAGGCGAAAGGAACTCAAGAAACGGTAAAAAAAACTCACGACCCTGGAGAGAAACCAAGGCAACGTTTTTTCACTTCCAATTTCGTGAAAAAACGAGTTTTTATCATGAAATTGTATGTTATAAGGCGGAATTCATGTCTCCGCTGAAAATCGACCTTCCACCATGATCTTCAGTTCCAAATAGGCAAAAGAAACTGAAGAAACAGGGAGAAATTTCTCATTGCCCTCGAGAGGCGCCAAGGCAACGTGTTTTCACTTACAATTTCGTGAAATAACGAGTTTTTATCATGATACTGGATGTTATAAGCAGAAATTCATATCTCCGCTAAAAGTCTGGATTCTCCCATGATTTTCAATTTCAAAAAGGCAAAAAGAACTCAAGAAACGGAAAAAAAACCTCACGACCCTAGAGAGAAACCAAGGCAACGTTTTTTCACTTCCAATTTCGTGAAAAAACGAGTTTTTATCATGAAATTGTTAGTTATAAGGCGAAATTCATGTCTCCGCTGAAAATCGACCTTCCACCATGATCTTCAGTTCCAAATAGGCAAAAGAAACTGAAGAAACAGGGAGAAATTTCTCATTGCGCTCGAGAGACGCCAAGGCAACGTGTTTTCACTTCCAATTTCGTGAAAAAACGAGTATTTATCATGATATTGGATGTTATAAGCAGAAATTCATATCTCCGCTAAAAGTCTGGATTCTCCCATGATTTTCAAATTCAAATAGGCAAAAGGAACACAAGGAATGGGAAAAAAACCTCACGACCCTGGAGAGAAACCAAGGCAACGTTTTTTCACTTCCAATTTCGTGAAAAAACGAGTTTTTATCATGAAATTGTATGTTATAAGGCGGAATTCATGTCTCCGCTGAAAATCGACCTTCCACCATGATCTTCAGTTCCAAATAGGCAAAAGAAACTGAAGAAACAGGGAGAAATTTCTCATTGCCCTCGAGAGACGCCAAGGCAACGTGTTTTCACTTACAATTTCGTGAAATAACGAGTTTTTATCATGATACTGGATGTTATAAGCAGAAATTCATATCTCCGCTAAAAGTCTGGATTCTCCCATGATTTTCAATTTCAAAAAGGCAAAAAGAATTCAAGAAACGGGAAAAAAAACCTCACGTCCCTGGAGAGAAACCAAGGCAACGTTTTTTCACTTCCAATTTCGTGAAAAAACGAGTTTTTATCATGAAATTGTATGTTATAAGGCGAAATTCATGTCTCCGCTGAAAATCGACCTTCCACCATGATCTTCAGTTCCAAATAGGCGAAAGAAACTGAAGAAACAGGGAGAAATTTCTCATTGCCCTCGAGAGACGCCAAGGCAACGTGTTTTCACTTCCAATTTCGTGAAAAAACGAGTATTTATCATGATATTGGATGTTATAAGCAGAAATTCATATCTCCGCTAAAAGTCTGGATTCTCCCATGATTTTCAATTTCAAATAGGCAAAAGGAACACAAGAAATGGGAAAAAAACATCACGACCCTGGAGAGAAACCAAGGCAACGTTTTTTCACTTCCAATTTCGTGAAAAAACGAGTTTTTATCATGAAATTGTATGTTATAAGGCGAAATTCATGTCTCCGCTGAAAATCGACCTTCCACCATGATCTTCAGTTCCAAATAGGCGAAAGAAACTGAAGAAACAGGGAGAAATTTCTCATTGCCCTCGAGAGACGCCAAGGCAACGTGTTTTCACTTACAATTTCGTGAAATAACGAGTTTTTATCATGATATTGGATGTTATAAGCAGAAATTCATATCTCCGCTAAAAGTTGGGATTCTCCCATGATTTTCAATTTCAAATAGGTAAAAGGAACTCAAGAAACGGGAAAAAAACCTCACGATCCTGGAGAGAAACCAAGGCAACGTTTTTTCACTTCCAATTTCGTGAAAAAACGAGTTTTTATCATGAAATTGTATGTTATAAGGCGGAATTCATGTCTCCGCTGAAAATCGACCTTCCACCATGATCTTCAGTTCCAAATAGGCAAAAGAAACTGAAGAAACAGGGAGAAATTTCTCATTGCCCTCGAGAGGCGCCAAGGCAACGAGTTTTCACTTACAATTTCGTGAAATAACGAGTTTTTATCATGATACTGGATGTTATAAGCAGAAATTCATATCTCCGCTAAAAGTCTGGATTCTCCCATGATTTTCAATTTCAAAAAGGCAAAAAGAACTCAAGAAACGGAAAAAAAACCTCACGACCCTAGAGAGAAACCAAGGCAACGTTTTTTCACTTCCAATTTCGTGAAAAAACGAGTTTTTATCATGAAATTGTATGTTATAAGGCGAAATTCATGTCTCCGCTGAAAATCGACCTTCCACCATGATCTTCAGTTCCAAATAGGCGAAAGAAACTGAAGAAACAGGGAGAAATTTCTCATTGCCCTCGAGAGGCGCCAAGGCAACGTGTTTTCACTTCCAATTTCGTGAAAAAACGAGTATTTATCATGATATTGGATGTTATAAGCAGAAATTCATATCTCCGCTAAAAGTCTGGATTCTCCCATGATTTTCAATTTCAAATAGGCAAAAGGAACACAAGAAATGGGAAAAAAACCTCACGACCCTGGAGAGAAACCAAGGCAACGTTTTTTCACTTCCAATTTCGTGAAAAAACGAGTTTTTATCATTAAATTGTATGTTATAAGGCGGAATTCATGTCTCCGCTGAAAATCGACCTTCCACCATGATCTTCAGTTCCAAATAGGCAAAAGAAACTGAAGAAACAGGGAGAAATTTCTCATTGCCCTCGAGAGACGCCAAGGCAACGTGTTTTCACTTACAATTTCGTGAAATAACGAGTTTTTATCATGATACTGGATGTTATAAGCAGAAATTCATATCTCCGCTAAAAGTCTGGATTCTCCCATGATTTTCAATTTCAAAAAGGCAAAAAGAATTCAAGAAACGGGAAAAAAAACCTCACGTCCCTGGAGAGAAACCAAGGCAACGTTTTTTCACTTCCAATTTCGTGAAAAAACGAGTTTTTATCACGAAATTGTATGTTATAAGGCGAAATTCATGTCTCCGCTGAAAATCGACCTTCCACCATGATCTTCAGTTCCAAATAGGCGAAAGAAACTGAAGAAACAGGGAGAAATTTCTCATTGCCCTCGAGAGACGCCAAGGCAACGTGTTTTCACTTCCAATTTCGTGAAAAAACGAGTATATATCATGATATTGGATGTTATAAGCAGAAATTCATATCTCCGCTAAAAGTCTGGATTCTCCCATGATTTTCAATTTCAAATAGGCAAAAGGAACACAAGAAATGGGAAAAAAACATCACGACCCTGGAGAGAAACCAAGGCAACGTTTTTTCACTTCCAATTTCGTGAAAAAACGAGTTTTTATCATGAAATTGTATGTTATAAGGCGAAATTCATGTCTCCGCTGAAAATCGACCTTCCACCATGATCTTCAGTTCCAAATAGGCGAAAGAAACTGAAGAAACAGGGAGAAATTTCTCATTGCCCTCGAGAGACGCCAAGGCAACGTGTTTTCACTTACAATTTCGTGAAATAACGAGTTTTTATCATGATATTGGATGTTATAAGCAGAAATTCATATCTCCGCTAAAAGTTGGGATTCTCCCATGATTTTCAATTTCAAATAGGTAAAAGGAACTCAAGAAACGGGAAAAAAACCTCACGATCCTGGAGAGAAACCAAGGCAACGTTTTTTCACTTCCAATTTCGTGAAAAAACGAGTTTTTATCATGAAATTGTATGTTATAAGCCGGAATTCATGTCTCCGCTGAAAATCGACCTTCCACCATGATCTTCAGTTCCAAATAGGCAAAAGAAACTGAAGAAACAGGGAGAAATTTCTCATTGCCCTCGAGAGGCGCCAAGGCAACGTGTTTTCACTTACAATTTCGTGAAATAACGAGTTTTTATCATGATACTGGATGTTATAAGCAGAAATTCATATCTCCGCTAAAAGTCTGGATTCTCCCATGATTTTCAATTTCAAAAAGGCAAAAAGAACTCAAGAAACGGAAAAAAAACCTCACGACCCTAGAGAGAAACCAAGGCAACGTTTTTTCACTTCCAATTTCGTGAAAAAACGAGTTTTTATGATGAAATTGTATGTTATAAGGCGAAATTCATGTCTCCGCTGAAAATCGACCTTCCACCATGATCTTCAGTTCCAAATAGGCGAAAGAAACTGAAGAAACAGGGAGAAATTTCTCATTGCCCTCGAGAGGCGCCAAGGCAACGTGTTTTCACTTCCAATTTCGTGAAAAAACGAGTATTTATCATGATATTGGATGTTATAAGCAGAAATTCATATCTCCGCTAAAAGTCTGGATTCTCCCATGATTTTCAATTTCAAATAGGCAAAAGGAACACAAGAAATGGGAAAAAAACATCACGACCCTGGAGAGAAACCAAGGCAACGTTTTTTCGCTTCCAATTTCGTGAAAAAACGAGTTTTTATCATGAAATTGTATGTTATAAGGCGAAATTCATGTCTCCGCTGAAAATCGACCTTCCACCATGATCTTCAGTTCCAAATAGGCGAAAGAAACTGAAGAAACAGGGAGAAATTTCTCATTGCCCTCGAGAGACGCCAAGGCAACGTGTTTTCACTTCCAATTTCGTGAAATAACGAGTTTTTATCATGATATTGGATGTTATAAGCAGAAATTCATATCTCCGCTAAAAGTCTGGATTCTCCCATGATTTTCAATTTCAAAAAGGCGAAAGGAACTCAAGAAACGGTAAAAAAAACTCACGACCCTGGAGAGAAACCAAGGCAACGTTTTTTCACTTCCAATTTCGTGAAAAAACGAGTTTTTATCATGAAATTGTATGTTATAAGGCGAAATTCATGTCTCCGCTGAAAATCGACCTTCCACCATGATCTTCAGTTCCAAATAGGCGAAAGAAACTGAAGAAACAGGGAGAAATTTCTCATTGCCCTCGAGAGACGCCAAGGCAACGTGTTTTCACTTACAATTTCGTGAAATAACGAGTTTTTATCATGATATTGGATGTTATAAGCAGAAATTCATATCTCCGCTAAAAGTCTGGATTCTCCCATGATTTTCAATTTCAAAAAGGCAAAAAGAATTCAAGAAACGGGAAAAAAAACCTCACGTCCCTGGAGAGAAACCAAGGCAACGTTTTTTCACTTCCAATTTCGTGAAAAAACGAGTTTTTATCATGAAATTGTATGTTATAAGGCGAAATTCATGTCTCCGCTGAAAATCGACCTTCCACCATGATCTTCAGTTCCAAATAGGCGAAAGAAACTGAAGAAACAGGGAGAAATTTCTCATTGCCCTCGAGAGACGCCAAGGCAACGTGTTTTCACTTCCAATTTCGTGAAAAAACGAGTATTTATCATGATATTGGATGTTATAAGCAGAAATTCATATCTCCGCTAAAAGTCTGGATTCTCCCATGATTTTCAATTTCAAATAGGCAAAAGGAACACAAGAAATGGGAAAAAAACATCACGACCCTGGAGAGAAACCAAGGCAACGTTTTTTCACTTCCAATTTCGTGAAAAAACGAGTTTTTATCATGAAATTGTATGTTATAAGGCGAAATTCATGTCTCCGCTGAAAATCGACCTTCCACCATGATCTTCAGTTCCAAATAGGCGAAAGAAACTGAAGAAACAGGGAGAAATTTCTCATTGCCCTCGAGAGACGCCAAGGCAACGTGTTTTCACTTCCAATTTCGTGAAATAACGAGTTTTTATCATGATATTGGATGTTATAAGCAGAAATTCATATCTCCGCTAAAAGTCTGGATTCTCCCATGATTTTCAATTTCAAAAAGGCGAAAGGAACTCAAGAAACGGTAAAAAAAACTCACGACCCTGGAGAGAAACCAAGGCAACGTTTTTTCACTTCCAATTTCGTGAAAAAACGAGTTTTTATCATGAAATTGTATGTTATAAGGCGGAATTCATGTCTCCGCTGAAAATCGACCTTCCACCATGATCTTCAGTTCCAAATAGGCAAAAGAAACTGAAGAAACAGGGAGAAATTTCTCATTGCCCTCGAGAGGCGCCAAGGCAACGTGTTTTCACTTACAATTTCGTGAAATAACGAGTTTTTATCATGATACTGGATGTTATAAGCAGAAATTCATATCTCCGCTAAAAGTCTGGATTCTCCCATGATTTTCAATTTCAAAAAGGCAAAAAGAACTCAAGAAACGGAAAAAAAACCTCACGACCCTAGAGAGAAACCAAGGCAACGTTTTTTCACTTCCAATTTCGTGAAAAAACGAGTTTTTATCATGAAATTGTTAGTTATAAGGCGAAATTCATGTCTCCGCTGAAAATCGACCTTCCACCATGATCTTCAGTTCCAAATAGGCAAAAGAAACTGAAGAAACAGGGAGAAATTTCTCATTGCGCTCGAGACACGCCAAGGCAACGTGTTTTCACTTCCAATTTCGTGAAAAAACGAGTATTTATCATGATATTGGATGTTATAAGCAGAAATTCATATCTCCGCTAAAAGTCTGGATTCTCCCATGATTTTCAAATTCAAATAGGCAAAAGGAACACAAGGAATGGGAAAAAAACCTCACGACCCTGGAGAGAAACCAAGGCAACGTTTTTTCACTTCCAATTTCGTGAAAAAACGAGTTTTTATCATGAAATTGTATGTTATAAGGCGGAATTCATGTCTCCGCTGAAAATCGACCTTCCACCATGATCTTCAGTTCCAAATAGGCAAAAGAAACTGAAGAAACAGGGAGAAATTTCTCATTGCCCTCGAGAGACGCCAAGGCAACGTGTTTTCACTTACAATTTCGTGAAATAACGAGTTTTTATCATGATACTGGATGTTATAAGCAGAAATTCATATCTCCGCTAAAAGTCTGGATTCTCCCATGATTTTCAATTTCAAAAAGGCAAAAAGAATTCAAGAAACGGGAAAAAAAACCTCACGTCCCTGGAGAGAAACCAAGGCAACGTTTTTTCACTTCCAATTTCGTGAAAAAACGAGTTTTTATCATGAAATTGTATGTTATAAGGCGAAATTCATGTCTCCGCTGAAAATCGACCTTCCACCATGATCTTCAGTTCCAAATAGGCGAAAGAAACTGAAGAAACAGGGAGAAATTTCTCATTGCCCTCGAGAGACGCCAAGGCAACGTGTTTTCACTTCCAATTTCGTGAAAAAACGAGTATTTATCATGATATTGGATGTTATAAGCAGAAATTCATATCTCCGCTAAAAGTCTGGATTCTCCCATGATTTTCAATTTCAAATAGGCAAAAGGAACACAAGAAATGGGAAAAAAACATCACGACCCTGGAGAGAAACCAAGGCAACGTTTTTTCACTTCCAATTTCGTGAAAAAACGAGTTTTTATCATGAAATTGTATGTTATAAGGCGAAATTCATGTCTCCGCTGAAAATCGACCTTCCACCATGATCTTCAGTTCCAAATAGGCGAAAGAAACTGAAGAAACAGGGAGAAATTTCTCATTGCCCTCGAGAGACGCCAAGGCAACGTGTTTTCACTTCCAATTTCGTGAAATAACGAGTTTTTATCATGATATTGGATGTTATAAGCAGAAATTCATATCTCCGCTAAAAGTCTGGATTCTCCCATGATTTTCAATTTCAAAAAGGCGAAAGGAACTCAAGAAACGGTAAAAAAAACTCACGACCCTGGAGAGAAACCAAGGCAACGTTTTTTCACTTCCAATTTCGTTAAAAAACGAGTTTTTATCATGAAATTGTATGTTATAAGGCGAAATTCATGTCTCCGCTGAAAATCGACCTTCCACCATGATCTTCAGTTCCAAATAGGCAAAAGAAACTGAAGAAACAGGGAGAAATTTCTCATTGCCCTCGAGAGACGCCAAGGCAACGTGTTTTCACTTACAATTTCGTGAAATAACGAGTTTTTATCATGATATTGGATGTTATAAGCAGAAATTCATATCTCCGCTAAAAGTTGGGATTCTCCCATGATTTTCAATTTCAAATAGGTAAAAGGAACTCAAGAAACGGGAAAAAAACCTCACGATCCTGGAGAGAAACCAAGGCAACGTTTTTTCACTTCCAATTTCGTGAAAAAACGAGTTTTTATCATGAAATTGTATGTTATAAGGCGGAATTCATGTCTCCGCTGAAAATCGACCTTCCACCATGATCTTCAGTTCCAAATAGGCAAAAGAAACTGAAGAAACAGGGAGAAATTTCTCATTGCCCTCGAGAGGCGCCAAGGCAACGAGTTTTCACTTACAATTTCGTGAAATAACGAGTTTTTATCATGATACTGGATGTTATAAGCAGAAATTCATATCTCCGCTAAAAGTCTGGATTCTCCCATGATTTTCAATTTCAAAAAGGCAAAAAGAACTCAAGAAACGGAAAAAAAACCTCACGACCCTAGAGAGAAACCAAGGCAACGTTTTTTCACTTCCAATTTCGTGAAAAAACGAGTTTTTATCATGAAATTGTATGTTATAAGGCGAAATTCATGTCTCCGCTGAAAATCGACCTTCCACCATGATCTTCAGTTCCAAATAGGCGAAAGAAACTGAAGAAACAGGGAGAAATTTCTCATTGCCCTCGAGAGGCGCCAAGGCAACGTGTTTTCACTTCCAATTTCGTGAAAAAACGAGTATTTATCATGATATTGGATGTTATAAGCAGAAATTCATATCTCCGCTAAAAGTCTGGATTCTCCCATGATTTTCAATTTCAAATAGGCAAAAGGAACACAAGAAATGGGAAAAAAACATCACGACCCTGGAGAGAAACCAAGGCAACGTTTTTTCGCTTCCAATTTCGTGAAAAAACGAGTTTTTATCATGAAATTGTATGTTATAAGGCGAAATTCATGTCTCCGCTGAAAATCGACCTTCCACCATGATCTTCAGTTCCAAATAGGCGAAAGAAACTGAAGAAACAGGGAGAAATTTCTCATTGCCCTCGAGAGACGCCAAGGCAACGTGTTTTCACTTCCAATTTCGTGAAATAACGAGTTTTTATCATGATATTGGATGTTATAAGCAGAAATTCATATCTCCGCTAAAAGTCTGGATTCTCCCATGATTTTCAATTTCAAAAAGGCGAAAGGAACTCAAGAAACGGTAAAAAAAACTCACGACCCTGGAGAGAAACCAAGGCAACGTTTTTTCACTTCCAATTTCGTGAAAAAACGAGTTTTTATCATGAAATTGTATGTTATAAGGCGAAATTCATGTCTCCGCTGAAAATCGACCTTCCACCATGATCTTCAGTTCCAAATAGGCAAAAGAAACTGAAGAAACAGGGAGAAATTTCTCATTGCCCTCGAGAGACGCCAAGGCAACGTGTTTTCACTTCCAATTTCGTGAAAGAACGAGTATTTATCATGATATTGGATGTTATAAGCAGAAATTCATATCTCCGCTAAAAGTCTGGATTCTCCCATGATTTTCAATTTCAAATAGGCAAAAGGAACACAAGAAATGGGAAAAAAACCTCACGACCCTGGAGAGAAACCAAGGCAACGTTTTTTCACTTCCAATTTCGTGAAAAAACGAGTTTTTATCATTAAATTGTATGTTATAAGGCGGAATTCATGTCTCCGCTGAAAATCGACCTTCCACCATGATCTTCAGTTCCAAATAGGCAAAAGAAACTGAAGAAACAGGGAGAAATTTCTCATTGCCCTCGAGAGACGCCAAGGCAACGTGTTTTCACTTACAATTTCGTGAAATAACGAGTTTTTATCATGATACTGGATGTTATAAGCAGAAATTCATATCTCCGCTAAAAGTCTGGATTCTCCCATGATTTTCAATTTCAAAAAGGCAAAAAGAATTCAAGAAACGGGAAAAAAAACCTCACGTCCCTGGAGAGAAACCAAGGCAACGTTTTTTCACTTCCAATTTCGTGAAAAAACGAGTTTTTATCACGAAATTGTATGTTATAAGGCGAAATTCATGTCTCCGCTGAAAATCGACCTTCCACCATGATCTTCAGTTCCAAATAGGCGAAAGAAACTGAAGAAACAGGGAGAAATTTCTCATTGCCCTCGAGAGACGCCAAGGCAACGTGTTTTCACTTCCAATTTCGTGAAAAAACGAGTATATATCATGATATTGGATGTTATAAGCAGAAATTCATATCTCCGCTAAAAGTCTGGATTCTCCCATGATTTTCAATTTCAAATAGGCAAAAGGAACACAAGAAATGGGAAAAAAACATCACGACCCTGGAGAGAAACCAAGGCAACGTTTTTTCACTTCCAATTTCGTGAAAAAACGAGTTTTTATCATGAAATTGTATGTTATAAGGCGAAATTCATGTCTCCGCTGAAAATCGACCTTCCACCATGATCTTCAGTTCCAAATAGGCGAAAGAAACTGAAGAAACAGGGAGAAATTTCTCATTGCCCTCGAGAGACGCCAAGGCAACGTGTTTTCACTTACAATTTCGTGAAATAACGAGTTTTTATCATGATATTGGATGTTATAAGCAGAAATTCATATCTCCGCTAAAAGTTGGGATTCTCCCATGATTTTCAATTTCAAATAGGTAAAAGGAACTCAAGAAACGGGAAAAAAACCTCACGATCCTGGAGAGAAACCAAGGCAACGTTTTTTCACTTCCAATTTCGTGAAAAAACGAGTTTTTATCATGAAATTGTATGTTATAAGCCGGAATTCATGTCTCCGCTGAAAATCGACCTTCCACCATGATCTTCAGTTCCAAATAGGCAAAAGAAACTGAAGAAACAGGGAGAAATTTCTCATTGCCCTCGAGAGGCGCCAAGGCAACGTGTTTTCACTTACAATTTCGTGAAATAACGAGTTTTTATCATGATACTGGATGTTATAAGCAGAAATTCATATCTCCGCTAAAAGTCTGGATTCTCCCATGATTTTCAATTTCAAAAAGGCAAAAAGAACTCAAGAAACGGAAAAAAAACCTCACGACCCTAGAGAGAAACCAAGGCAACGTTTTTTCACTTCCAATTTCGTGAAAAAACGAGTTTTTATGATGAAATTGTATGTTATAAGGCGAAATTCATGTCTCCGCTGAAAATCGACCTTCCACCATGATCTTCAGTTCCAAATAGGCGAAAGAAACTGAAGAAACAGGGAGAAATTTCTCATTGCCCTCGAGAGGCGCCAAGGCAACGTGTTTTCACTTCCAATTTCGTGAAAAAACGAGTATTTATCATGATATTGGATGTTATAAGCAGAAATTCATATCTCCGCTAAAAGTCTGGATTCTCCCATGATTTTCAATTTCAAATAGGCAAAAGGAACACAAGAAATGGGAAAAAAACATCACGACCCTGGAGAGAAACCAAGGCAACGTTTTTTCGCTTCCAATTTCGTGAAAAAACGAGTTTTTATCATGAAATTGTATGTTATAAGGCGAAATTCATGTCTCCGCTGAAAATCGACCTTCCCCCATGATCTTCAGTTCCAAATAGGCGAAAGAAACTGAAGAAACAGGGAGAAATTTCTCATTGCCCTCGAGAGACGCCAAGGCAACGTGTTTTCACTTCCAATTTCGTGAAATAACGAGTTTTTATCATGATATTGGATGTTATAAGCAGAAATTCATATCTCCGCTAAAAGTCTGGATTCTCCCATGATTTTCAATTTCAAAAAGGCGAAAGGAACTCAAGAAACGGTAAAAAAAACTCACGACCCTGGAGAGAAACCAAGGCAACGTTTTTTCACTTCCAATTTCGTGAAAAAACGAGTTTTTATCATGAAATTGTATGTTATAAGGCGAAATTCATGTCTCCGCTGAAAATCGACCTTCCACCATGATCTTCAGTTCCAAATAGGCGAAAGAAACTGAAGAAACAGGGAGAAATTTCTCATTGCCCTCGAGAGACGCCAAGGCAACGTGTTTTCACTTCCAATTTCGTGAAAAAACGAGTATTTATCATGATATTGGATGTTATAAGCAGAAATTCATATCTCCGCTAAAAGTCTGGATTCTCCCATGATTTTCAATTTCAAATAGGCAAAAGGAACACAAGAAATGGGAAAAAAACATCACGACCCTGGAGAGAAACCAAGGCAACGTTTTTTCACTTCCAATTTCGTGAAAAAACGAGTTTTTATCATGAAATTGTATGTTATAAGGCGAAATTCATGTCTCCGCTGAAAATCGACCTTCCACCATGATCTTCAGTTCCAAATAGGCGAAAGAAACTGAAGAAACAGGGAGAAATTACTCATTGCCCTCGAGAGACGCCAAGGCAACGTGTTTTCACTTCCAATTTCGTGAAAAAACGAGTATTTATCATGATATTGGATGTTATAAGCAGAAATTCATATCTCCGCTAAAAGTCTGGATTCTCCCATGATTTTCAATTTCAAAAAGGCGAAAGGAACTCAAGAAACGGTAAAAAAAACTCACGACCCTGGAGAGAAACCAAGGCAACGTTTTTTCACTTCCAATTTCGTGAAAAAACGAGTTTTTATCATGAAATTGTATGTTATAAGGCGAAATTCATGTCTCCGCTGAAAATCGACCTTCCACCATGATCTTCAGTTCCAAATAGGCAAAAGAAACTGAAGAAACAGGGAGAAATTTCTCATTGCCCTCGAGAGACGCCAAGGCAACGTGTTTTCACTTACAATTTCGTGAAATAACGAGTTTTTATCATGATATTGGATGTTATAAGCTGAAATTCATATCTCCGCTAAAAGTTGGGATTCTCCCATGATTTTCAATTTCAAATAGGTAAAAGGAACTCAAGAAACGGGAAAAAAACCTCACGATCCTGGAGAGAAACCAAGGCAACGTTTTTTCACTTCCAATTTCGTGAAAAAACGAGTTTTTATCATGAAATTGTATGTTATAAGGCGGAATTCATGTCTCCGCTGAAAATCGACCTTCCACCATGATCTTCAGTTCCAAATAGGCAAAAGAAACTGAAGAAACAGGGAGAAATTTCTCATTGCCCTCGAGAGGCGCCAAGGCAACGTGTTTTCACTTACAATTTCGTGAAATAACGAGTTTTTATCATGATACTGGATGTTATAAGCAGAAATTCATATCTCCGCTAAAAGTCTGGATTCTCCCATGATTTTCAATTTCAAAAAGGCAAAAAGAACTCAAGAAACGGAAAAAAAAACCTCACGACCCTAGAGAGAAACCAAGGCAACGTTTTTTCACTTCCAATTTCGTGAAAAAACGAGTTTTTATCATGAAATTATATGTTATAAGGCGAAATTCATGTCTCCGCTGAAAATCGACCTTCCACCATGATCTTCAGTTCCAAATAGGCGAAAGAAACTGAAGAAACAGGGAGAAATTTCTCATTGCCCTCGAGAGACGCCAAGGCAACGTGTTTTCACTTACAATTTCGTGAAATAACGAGTTTTTATCATGATATTGGATGTTATAAGCAGAAATTCATATCTCCGCTAAAAGTCTGGATTCTCCCATGATTTTCTATTTCAAATAGGTAAAAGGAACTCAAGAAACGAGAAAAAAACCTCACGATCCTGGAGAGAAACCAAGGCAACGTTTTTTCACTTCCAATTTCGTGAAAAAACGAGTTTTTATCATGAAATGGTATGTTATAAGGCGGAATTCATGTCTCCGCTGAAAATCGACCTTCCACCATGATCTTCAGTTCCAAATAGGCAAAAGAAACTGAAGACACAGGGAGAAATTTCTCATTGACCTCGAGAGACGCCAAGGCAACGTGTTTTCACTTACAATTTCGTGAAATAACGAGTTTTTATCATGATACTGGATGTTATAAGCAGAAATTCATATCTCCGCTAAAAGTCTGGATTCTCCCATGATTTTCAATTTCAAAAAGGCAAAAAGAACTCAAGAAACGGAAAAAAAAACCTCACGACCCTAGAGAGAAACCAAGGCAACGTTTTTTCACTTTCAATTTCGTGAAAAAACGAGTTTTTATCATGAAATTGTATGTTATAAGGCGAAATTCATGTCTCCGCTGAAAATCGACCTTCCACCATGATCTTCAGTTCCAAATAGGCAAAAGAAACTGAAGAAACAGGGAGAAATTTCTCATTGCCCTCGAGAGGCGCCAAGGCAACGTGTTTTCAATTACAATTTCGTGAAATAACGAGTTTTTATCATGATACTGGATGTTATAAGCAGAAATTCATATCTCCGCTAAAAGTCTGGATTCTCCCATGATTTTCAATTTCAAAAAGGCAAAAAGAACTCAAGAAACGGAAAAAAAAAACCTCACGACCCTAGAGAGAAACCAAGGCAACGTTTTTTCACTTCCAATTTCGTGAAATAACGAGTTTTTATCATGATATTGGATGTTATAAGCAGAAATTCATATCTCCGCTAAAAGTCTGGATTCTCCCATGATTTTCAATTTCAAATAGGTAAAAGGAACTCAAGAAACGGGAAAAAAACCTCACGATCCTGGAGAGAAACCAAGGCAACGTTTTTTCACTTCCAATTTCGCGAAAAAACGAGTTTTTATCATGAAATTGTATGTTATAAGGCGGAATTCATGTCTCCGCTGAAAATCGACCTTCCACCATGATCTTCAGTTCCAAATAGGTAAAAGAAACTGAAGAAACAGGGAGAAATTTCTCATTGCCCTCGAGAGACGCCAAGGCAACGTGTTTTCACTTCCAATTTCGTGAAAAAACGAGTATTTATCATGATATCGGATGTTATAAGTAGAAATTCATATCTCCGCTAAAAGTCGGGATTCGCCCATGATTTTCAATTTCAAATAGGCAAAAGGAACTCAAGAAACTGGAAAATAAACCTCACGACCCTGGAGAAAAACCAAGGCAACGTTTTTTCACTTCTAATTTCGTGAAAAAACGAGTTTTTATCATGAAATTGTATGTTATAAGGCGAAATTCATGTCTCCGCCGAAAATCGACCTTCCACCATGATCTTCAGTTCCAAATAGGCAAAAGAAACTGAAGAAACAGGGAGAAATTTCTCATTGCCCTCGAGAGACGCCAAGGCAACGTGTTTTCACTTACAATTTCGTGAAATACCGAGTTTTTATCATGATATTGGATGTTATAAGCAGAAATTCATATCTCCGCTAAAAGTCTGGATTCTCCCATGATTTTCAATTTCAAAAAGGCGAAAGGAACTCAAGAAACGGTAAAAAAAACTCACGACCCTGGAGAAAAACCAAGGCAACGTTTTTTCACTTCTAATTTCGTGAAAAAACGAATTTTTATCATGAAATTGTATGTTATAAGGCGAAATTCATGTCTCCGCCGAAAATCGACCTTCCACCATGATCTTCAGTTCCAAATAGGCGAAAGAAACTGAAGAAACAGGGAGAAATTTCTCATTGCCCTCGAGAGACGCCAAGGCAACGTGTTTTCACTTACAATTTCGTGAAATAACGAGTTTTTATCATGATATTGGATGTTATAAGCAGAAATTCATATCTCCGCTAAAAGTCTGGATTCTCCCATGATTTTCAATTTCAAAAAGGCAAAAAGAACTCAATAAACGGAAAGAAAACCTCACGACCCTAGAGAGAAACCAAGGCAACGTTTTTTCACTTCCAATTTCGTGAAAAAACGAGTTTTTATCATGAAATTGTTAGTTATAAGGCGAAATTCATGTCTCCGCTGAAAATCGACCTTCCACCATGATCTTCAGTTCCAAATAGGCAAAAGAAACTGAAGAAACAGGGAGAAATTTCTCATTGCCCTCGAGAGACGCCAAGGCAACGTGTTTTCACTTCCAATTTCGTGAAAAAACGAGTATTTATCATGATATTGGATGTTATAAGCAGAAATTCATATCTCCGCTAAAAGTCTGGATTCTCCCATGATTTTCAATTTCAAAAAGGCGAAAGGAACTCAAGAAACGGTAAAAAAAACTCACGACCCTGGAGAGAAACCAAGGCAACGTTTTTTCACTTCCAATTTCGTGAAAAAACGAGTTTTTATCATGAAATTGTATGTTATAAGGCGAAATTCATGTCTCCGCTGAAAATCGACATTCTGCCATGATTTTCAATTCCAAATAGGCAAAAGAAACTGAAGAAATAGGGAAAAATTTCTCATTGCAATCGAGAGATGCCAAGGCAACGTGTTTGAACTTCCAATTTCGTGAAATAACGAGTTTTTATCATGATATTGGATGTTATAAGCAGAAATTCATATCTCCGCTAAAAGTTGGGATTCTCCCATGATTTTCAATTTCAAATAGGTAAAAGGAACTCAAGAAACGGGAAAAAAACCTCACGATCCTGGAGAGAAACCAAGGCAACGTTTTTTCACTTCCAATTTCGTGAAAAAACGAGTTTTTATCATGAAATTGTAAGTTATAAGGCGGAATTCATGTCTCCGCTGAAAATCGACCTTCCACCATGATCTTCAGTTCCAAATAGGCAAAAGAAACTGAAGAAACAGGGAGAAATTTCTCATTGCCCTCGAGAGGCGCCAAGGCAACGTGTTTTCACTTACAATTTCGTGAAATAACGAGTTTTTATCATGATACTGGATGTTATAAGCAGAAATTCACATCTCCGCTAAAAGTCTGGATTCTCCCATGATTTTCAATTTCAAAAAGGCAAAAAGAACTCAAGAAACGGAAAAAAAAACCTCACGACCCTAGAGAGAAACCAAGGCAACGTTTTTTCACTTCCAATTTCGTGAAAAAACGAGTTTTTATCATGAAATTGTATGTTATAAGGCGAAATTCATGTCCCCGCTGAAAATCGACCTTCCACCATGATCTTCAGTTCCAAATAGGCGAAAGAAACTGAAGAAACAGGGAGAAATTTCTCATTGCCCTCGAGAGACGCCAAGGCAACGTGTTTTCACTTCCAATTTCGTGAAAAAACGAGTATTTATCATGATATTGGATGTTATAAGCAGAAATTCATATCTCCGCTAAAAGTCTGGATTCTGCCATGATTTTCAATTTCAAAAAGGCGAAAGGAACTCAAGAAACGGTAAAAAAAACTCACGACCCTTGAGAGAAACCAAGGCAACGTTTTTTCACTTCCAATTTCGTGAAAAAACGAGTTTTTATCATGAAATTGTATGTTATAAGGCGAAATTCATGTCTCCGCTGAAAATCGACCTTCCACCATGATCTTCAGTTCCAAATAGGCAAAAGAAACTGAAGAAACAGGGAGAAATTTCTCATTGCCCTCGAGAGACGCCAAGGCAACGTGTTTTCACTTACAATTTCGTGAAATACCGAGTTTTTATCATGATATTGGATGTTATAAGCAGAAATTCATATCTCCGCTAAAAGTCTGGGTTCTCCCATGATTTTCAATTTCAAAAAGGCGAAAGGAACTCAAGAAACGGTAAAAAAAACTCACGACCCTGGAGAGAAACCAAGGCAACGTTTTTTCACTTCCAATTTCGTGAAAAAACGAGTTTTTATCATGAAATTGTATGTTATAAGGCGAAATTCATGTCTCCGCTGAAAATCGACATTCTGCCATGATTTTCAATTCCAAATAGGCAAAAGAAACTGAAGAAACAGGGAGAAATTTCTCATTGCCCTCGAGAGACGCCAAGGCAACGTGTTTTCACTTCCAATTTCGTGAAAAAACGAGTATTTATCATGATATTGGATGTTATAAGCAGAAATTCATATCTCCGCTAAAAGTCTGGATTCTCCCATGATTTTCAATTTCAAATAGGCGAAAGGAACTCAAGAAACGGTAAAAAAAAACTCACGACCCTGGAGAGAAACCAAGGCAACGTTTTTTCACTTCCAATTTCGTGAAAAAACGAGTTTTTATCATGAAATTGTATGTTATAAGGCGAAATTCATGTCTCCGCTGAAAATCGACCTTCCACCATGATCTTCAGTTCCAAATAGGCAAAAGAAACTGAAGAAACAGGGAGAAATTTCTCATTGCCCTCGAGAGGCGCCAAGGCAACGTGTTTTCACTTACAATTTCGTGAAATAACGAGTTTTTATCATGATACTGGATGTTATAAGCAAAAATTCACATCTCCGCTAAAAGTCTGGATTCTCCCATGATTTTCAATTTCAAAAAGGCAAAAAGAACTCAAGAAACGGAAAAAAAACCTCACGACCCTAGAGAGAAACCAAGGCAACGTTTTTTCACTTCCAATTTCGTGAAAAAACGAGTTTTTATCATGAAATTGTATGTTATAAGGCGAAATTCATGTCCCCGCTGAAAATCGACCTTCCACAATGATCTTCAGTTCCAAATAGGCGAAAGAAACTGAAGAAACAGGGAGAAATTTCTCATTGCCCTCGAGAGACGCCAAGGCAACGTGTTTTCACTTCCAATTTCGTGAAAAAACGAGTATTTATCATGATATTGGATGTTATAAGCAGAAATTCATATCTCCGCTAAAAGTCTGGATTCTCCCATGATTTTCAATTTCAAAAAGGCGAAAGGAACTCAAGAAACGGTAAAAAAAACTCACGACCCTTGAGAGAAACCAAGGCAACGTTTTTTCACTTCCAATTTCGTGAAAAAACGAGTTTTTATCATGAAATTGTATGTTATAAGGCGAAATTCATGTCTCCGCTGAAAATCGACCTTTCACCATGATCTTCAGTTCCAAATAGGCAAAAGAAACTGAAGAAACAGGGAGAAATTTCTCATTGCCCTCGAGAGACGCCAAGGCAACGTGTTTTCACTAACAATTTCGTGAAATACCGAGTTTTTATCATGATATTGGATGTTATAAGCAGAAATTCATATCTCCGCTAAAAGTCTGGATTCTCCCATGATTTTCAATTTCAAAAAGGCGAAAGGAACTCAAGAAACGGTAAAAAAAACTCACGACCCTGGAGAGAAACCAAGGCAACGTTTTTTCACTTCCAATTTCGTGAAAAAACGAGTTTTTATCATGAAATTGTATGTTATAAGGCGAAATTCATGTCTCCGCTGAAAATCGACATTCTGCCATGATTTTCAATTCCAAATAGGCAAAAGAAACTGAAGAAATAGGGAAAAATTTCTCATTGCAATCGAGAGATGCCAAGGCAACGTGTTTGAACTTCCAATTTCGTGAAATAACGAGTTTTTATCATGATATTGGATGTTATAAGCAGAAATTCATATCTCCGCTAAAAATTGGGATTCTCCCATGATTTTCAATTTCAAATAGGTAAAAGGAACTCAAGAAACGGGAAAAAAACCTCACGATCCTGGAGAGAAACCAAGGCAACGTTTTTTCACTTCCAATTTCGTGAAAAAACGAGTTTTTATCATGAAATTGTATGTTATAAGGCGGAATTCATGTCTCCGCTGAAAATCGACCTTCCACCATGATCTTCAGTTCCAAATAGGCGAAAGAAACTGAAGAAACAGGGAGAAATTTCTCATTGCCCTCGAGAGACGCCAAGGCAACGTGTTTTCACTTACAATTTCGTGAAATAACGAGTTTTTATCATGATATTGGATGTTATAAGCAGAAATTCATATCTCCGCTAAAAGTCTGGATTCTCCCATGATTTTCAATTTCAAAAAGGCAAAAAGAACTCAATAAACGGAAAGAAAACCTCACGACCCTAGAGAGAAACCAAGGCAACGTTTTTTCACTTCCAATTTCGTGAAAAAACGAGTTTTTATCATGAAATTGTTAGTTATAAGGCGAAATTCATGTCTCCGCTGAAAATCGACCTTCCACCATGATCTTCAGTTCCAAATAGGCAAAAGAAACTGAAGAAACAGGGAGAAATTTCTCATTGCCCTCGAGAGACGCCAAGGCAACGTGTTTTCACTTCCAATTTCGTGAAAAAACGAGTATTTATCATGATATTGGATGTTATAAGCAGAAATTCATATCTCCGCTAAAAGTCTGGATTCTCCCATGATTTTCAATTTCAAAAAGGCGAAAGGAACTCAAGAAACGGTAAAAAAAACTCACGACCCTGGAGAGAAACCAAGGCAACGTTTTTTCACTTCCAATTTCGTGAAAAAACGAGTTTTTATCATGAAATTGTATGTTATAAGGCGAAATTCATGTCTCCGCTGAAAATCGACCTTCCACCATGATCTTCAGTTCCAAATAGGCAAAAGAAACTGAAGAAACAGGGAGAAATTTCTCATTGCCCTCGAGAGACGCCAAGGCAACGTGTTTTCACTAACAATTTCGTGAAATACCGAGTTTTTATCATGATATTGGATGTTATAAGCAGAAATTCATATCTCCGCTAAAAGTCTGGATTCTCCCATGATTTTCAATTTCAAAAAGGCGAAAGGAACTCAAGAAACGGTAAAAAAAACTCACGACCCTGGAGAGAAACCAAGGCAACGTTTTTTCACTTCCAATTTCGTGAAAAAACGAGTTTTTATCATGAAATTGTATGTTATAAGGCGAAATTCATGTCTCCGCTGAAAATCGACATTCTGCCATGATTTTCAATTCCAAATAGGCAAAAGAAACTGAAGAAATAGGGAAAAATTTCTCATTGCAATCGAGAGATGCCAAGGCAACGTGTTTGAACTTCCAATTTCGTGAAATAACGAGTTTTTATCATGATATTGGATGTTATAAGCAGAAATTCATATCTCCGCTAAAAGTTGGGATTCTCCCATGATTTTCAATTTCAAATAGGTAAAAGGAACTCAAGAAACGGGAAAAAAACCTCACGATCCTGGAGAGAAACCAAGGCAACGTTTTTTCACTTCCAATTTCGTGAAAAAACGAGTTTTTATCATGAAATTGTATGTTATAAGGCGGAATTCATGTCTCCGCTGAAAATCGACCTTCCACCATGATCTTCAGTTCCAAATAGGCGAAAGAAACTGAAGAAACAGGGAGAAATTTCTCATTGCCCTCGAGAGACGCCAAGGCAACGTGTTTTCACTTACAATTTCGTGAAATAACGAGTTTTTATCATGATATTGGATGTTATAAGCAGAAATTCATATCTCCGCTAAAAGTCTGGATTCTCCCATGATTTTCAATTTCAAAAAGGCAAAAAGAACTCAATAAACGGAAAGAAAACCTCACGACCCTAGAGAGAAACCAAGGCAACGTTTTTTCACTTCCAATTTCGTGAAAAAACGAGTTTTTATCATGAAATTGTTAGTTATAAGGCGAAATTCATGTCTCCGCTGAAAATCGACCTTCCACCATGATCTTCAGTTCCAAATAGGCAAAAGAAACTGAAGAAACAGGGAGAAATTTCTCATTGCCCTCGAGAGACGCCAAGGCAACGTGTTTTCACTTCCAATTTCGTGAAAAAACGAGTATTTATCATGATATTGGATGTTATAAGCAGAAATTCATATCTCCGCTAAAAGTCTGGATTCTCCCATGATTTTCAATTTCAAAAAGGCGAAAGGAACTCAAGAAACGGTAAAAAAAACTCACGACCCTGGAGAGAAACCAAGGCAACGTTTTTTCACTTCCAATTTCGTGAAAAAACGAGTTTTTATCATGAAATTGTATGTTATAAGGCGAAATTCATGTCTCCGCTGAAAATCGACCTTCCACCATGATCTTCAGTTCCAAATAGGCAAAAGAAACTGAAGAAACAGGGAGAAATTTCTCATTGCCCTCGAGAGATGCCAAGGCAACGTGTTTTCACTTACAATTTCGTTAAATACCGAGTTTTTATCATGATATTGGATGTTATAAGCAGAAATTCATATCTCCGCTAAAAGTCTGGATTCTCCCATGATTTTCAATTTCAAAAAGGCGAAAGCAACTCAAGAAACGGTAAAAAAAACTCACGACCCTGAAGAGAAACCAAGGCAACGTTTTTTCACTTCCAATTTCATGAAAAAACGAGTTTTTATCATGAAATTGTATGTTATAAGGCGAAATTCATGTCTCCGCTGAAAATCGACATTCTGCCATGATTTTCAATTCCAAATAGGCAAAAGAAACTGAAGAAATAGGGAAAAATTTCTCATTGCAATCGAGAGATGCCAAGGCAACGTGTTTGAACTTCCAATTTCGTGAAATAACGAGTTTTTATCATGATATTGGATGTTATAAGCAGAAATTCATATCTCCGCTAAAAGTTGGGATTCTCCCATGATTTTCAATTTCAAATAGGTAAAAGGAACTCAAGAAACGGGAAAAAAACCTCACGATCCTGGAGAGAAACCAAGGCAACGTTTTTTCACTTCCAATTTCGTGAAAAAACGAGTTTTTATCATGAAATTGTATGTTATAAGGCGGAATTCATGTCTCCGCTGAAAATCGACCTTCCACCATGATCTTCAGTTCCAAATAGGCGAAAGAAACTGAAGAAACAGGGAGAAATTTCTCATTGCCCTCGAGAGACGCCAAGGCAACGTGTTTTCACTTACAATTTCGTGAAATAACGAGTTTTTATCATGATATTGGATGTTATAAGCAGAAATTCATATCTCCGCTAAAAGTCTGGATTCTCCCATGATTTTCAATTTCAAAAAGGCAAAAAGAACTCAATAAACGGAAAGAAAACCTCACGACCCTAGAGAGAAACCAAGGCAACGTTTTTTCACTTCCAATTTCGTGAAAAAACGAGTTTTTATCATGAAATAGTTAGTTATAAGGCGAAATTCATGTCTCCGCTGAAAATCGACCTTCCACCATGATCTTCAGTTCCAAATAGGCAAAAGAAACTGAAGAAACAGGGAGAAATTTCTCATTGCCCTCGAGAGACGCCAAGGCAACGTGTTTTCACTTCCAATTTCGTGAAAAAACGAGTATTTATCATGATATTGGATGTTATAAGCAGAAATTCATATCTCCGCTAAAAGTCTGGATTCTCCCATGATTTTCAATTTCAAAAAGGCGAAAGGAACTCAAGAAACGGTAAAAAAAACTCACGACCCTGGAGAGAAACCAAGGCAACGTTTTTTCACTTCCAATTTCGTGAAAAAACGAGTTTTTATCATGAAATTGTATGTTATAAGGCGAAATTCATGTCTCCGCTGAAAATCGACCTTCCACCATGATCTTCAGTTCCAAATAGGCAAAAGAAACTGAAGAAACAGGGAGAAATTTCTCATTGCCCTCGAGAGACGCCAAGGCAACGTGTTTTTACTTCCAATTTCGTGAAAAAACGAGTATTTATCATGATATCGGATGTTATAAGCAGAAATTCATAAAGTTGGGATTCTCCCATGATTTTCAATTTCAAATAGGCAAAAGGAACACAAGAAATGGGAAAAAAACCTCACGACCCTGGAGAGAAACCAAGGCAACGTTTTTTCACTTCCAATTTCGTGAAAAAACGAGTTTTTATCATGAAATTGTATGTTATAAGGCGGAATTCATGTCTCCGCTGAAAATCGACCTTCCACCATGATCTTCAGTTCCAAATAGGCAAAAGAAACTGAAGAAACAGGGAGAAATTTCTCATTGCCCTCGAGAGACGCCAAGGCAACGTGTTTTCACTTACAATTTCGTGAAATAACGAGTTTTTATCATGATACTGGATGTTATAAGCAGAAATTCATATCTCCGCTAAAAGTCTGGATTCTCCCATGATTTTCAATTTCAAAAAGGCAAAAAGAATTCAAGAAACGGGAAAAAAAACCTCACGACCCTGGAGAGAAACCAAGGCAACGTTTTTTCACTTCCAATTTCGTGAAAAAACGAGTTTTTATCATGAAATTGTATGTTATAAGGCGAAATTCATGTCTCCGCTGAAAATCGACCTTCCACCATGATCTTCAGTTCCAAATAGGCAAAAGAAACTGAAGAAACAGGGAGAAATTTCTCATTGCCCTCGAGAGACGCCAAGGCAACGTGTTTTCACTTCCAATTTCGTGAAAAAACGAGTATTTATCATGATATCGGATGTTATAAGCAGAAATTCATAAAGTTGGGATTCTCCCATGATTTTCAATTTCAAATAGGCAAAAGGAACACAAGAAATTGGAAAAAAACCTCACGACCCTGGAGAGAAACCAAGGCAACTTTTTTCACTTCCAATTTCGTGAAAAAACGAGTTTTTATCATGAAATTGTATGTTATAAGGCGAAATTCATGTCTCCGCTGAAAATCGACCTTCCACCATGATCTTCAGTTCCAAATAGGCGAAAGAAACTGAAGAAACAGGGAGAAATTTCTCATTGCCCTCGAGAGACGCCAAGGCAACGTGTTTTCACTTCCAATTTCGTGAAAAAACGAGTATTTATCATGATATTGGATGTTATAAGCAGAAATTCATATCTCCGCTAAAAGTCTGGATTCTCCCATGATTTTCAATTTCAAAAAGGCGAAAGGAACTCAAGAAACGGTAAAAAAAACTCACGACCCTTGAGAGAAACCAAGGCAACGTTTTTTCACTTCCAATTTCGTGAAAAAACGAGTTTTTATCATGAAATTGTATGTTATAAGGCGAAATTCATGTCTCCGCTGAAAATCGACCTTCCACCATGATCTTCAGTTCCAAATAGGCAAAAGAAACTGAAGAAATAGGGAAAAATTTCTCATTGCAATCGAGAGATGCCAAGGCAACGTGTTTGAACTTCCAATTTCGTGAAATAACGAGTTTTTATCATGATATTGGATGTTATAAGCAGAAATTCATATCTCCGCTAAAAGTTGGGATTCTCCCATGATTTTCAATTTCAAATAGGTAAAAGGAACTCAAGAAACGGGAAAAAAACCTCACGATCCTGGAGAGAAACCAAGGCAACGTTTTTTCACTTCCAATTTCGTGAAAAAACGAGTTTTTATCATGAAATTGTATGTTATAAGGCGGAATTCATGTCTCCGCTGAAAATCGACCTTCCACCATGATCTTCAGTTCCAAATAGGCGAAAGAAACTGAAGAAACAGGGAGAAATTTCTCATTGCCCTCGAGAGACGCCAAGGCAACGTGTTTTCACTTACAATTTCGTGAAATAACGAGTTTTTATCATGATACTGGATGTTATAAGCAGAAATTCATATCTCCGCTAAAAGTCTGGATTCTCCCATGATTTTCAATTTCAAAAAGGCAAAAAGAACTCAATAAACGGAAAAAAAACCTCACGACCCTAGAGAGAAACCAAGGCAACGTTTTTTCACTTCCAATTTCGTGAAAAAACGAGTTTTTATCATGAAATTGTTAGTTATAAGGCGAAATTCATGTCTCCGCTGAAAATCGACCTTCCACCATGATCTTCAGTTCCAAATAGGCAAAAGAAACTGAAGAAACAGGGAGAAATTTCTCATTGCCCTCGAGAGACGCCAAGGCAACGTGTTTTCACTTACAATTTCGTGAAATAACGAGTTTTTATCATGATACTGGATGTTATAAGCAGAAATTCATATCTCCGCTAAAAGTCTGGATTCTCCCATGATTTTCAATTTCAAAAAGGCAAAAAGAATTCAAGAAACGGGAAAAAAAACCTCACGACCCTGGAGAGAAACCAAGGCAACGTTTTTTCACTTCCAATTTCGTGAAAAAACGAGTTTTTATCATGAAATTGTATGTTATAAGGAGAAATTCATGTCTCCGCTGAAAATCGACCTTCCACCATGATCTTCAGTTCCAAATAGGCAAAAGAAACTGAAGAAACAGGGAGAAATTTCTCATTGCCCTCGAGAGACGCCAAGGCAACGTGTTTTCACTTCCAATTTCGTGAAAAAACGAGTATTTATCATGATATCGGATGTTATAAGCAGAAATTCATAAAGTTGGGATTCTCCCATGATTTTCAATTTCAAATAGGCAAAAGGAACACAAGAAATTGGAAAAAAACCTCACGACCCTGGAGAGAAACCAAGGCAACTTTTTTCACTTCCAATTTCGTGAAAAAACGAGTTTTTATCATGAAATTGTATGTTATAAGGCGAAATTCATGTCTCCGCTGAAAATCGACCTTCCACCATGATCTTCAGTTCCAAATAGGCGAAAGAAACTGAAGAAACAGGGAGAAATTTCTCATTGCCCTCGAGAGACGCCAAGGCAACGTGTTTTCACTTCCAATTTCGTGAAAAAACGAGTATTTATCATGATATTGGATGTTATAAGCAGAAATTCATATCTCCGCTAAAAGTCTGGATTCTCCCATGATTTTCAATTTCAAAAAGGCGAAAGGAACTCAAGAAACGGTAAAAAAAACTCACGACCCTTGAGAGAAACCAAGGCAACGTTTTTTCACTTCCAATTTCGTGAAAAAACGAGTTTTTATCATGAAATTGTATGTTATAAGGCGAAATTCATGTCTCCGCTGAAAATCGACCTTCCACCATGATCTTCAGTTCCAAATAGGCAAAAGAAACTGAAGAAATAGGGAAAAATTTCTCATTGCAATCGAGAGATGCCAAGGCAACGTGTTTGAACTTCCAATTTCGTGAAATAACGAGTTTTTATCATGATATTGGATGTTATAAGCAGAAATTCATATCTCCGCTAAAAGTTGGGATTCTCCCATGATTTTCAATTTCAAATAGGTAAAAGGAACTCAAGAAACGGGAAAAAAACCTCACGATCCTGGAGAGAAACCAAGGCAACGTTTTTTCACTTCCAATTTCGTGAAAAAACGAGTTTTTATCATGAAATTGTATGTTATAAGGCGGAATTCATGTCTCCGCTGAAAATCGACCTTCCACCATGATCTTCAGTTCCAAATAGGCAAAAGAAACTGAAGAAACAGGGAGAAATTTCTCATTGCCCTCGAGAGACGCCAAGGCAACGTGTTTTCACTTCCAATTTCGTGGAAAAACGAGTATTTATCATGATATTGGATGTTATAAGCAGAAATTCATATCTCCGCTAAAAGTCTGGATTCTCCAATGATTTTCAATTTCAAAAAGGCAAAAAGAACTCAAGAAACGGGAAAAAAACCTCACGATCCTGGAGAGAAACCAAGGCAACGTTTTTTCACTTCCAATTTCGTGAAAAAACGAGTTTTTATCATGAAATTGTATGTTATAAGGCGGAATTCATGTCTCCGCTGAAAATCGACCTTCCACCATGATCTTCAGTTCCAAATAGGCAAAAGAAACTGAAGAAACAGGGAGAAATTTCTCATTGCCCTCGAGAGGCGCCAAGGCAACGTGTTTTCACTTCCAATTTCGTGAAAAAACGAGTATTTATCATGATATTGGATGTTATAAGCAGAAATTCATATCTCCGCTAAAAGTCTGGATTCTCCCATGATTTTCAATTTCAAAAAGGCGAAAGGAACTCAAGAAACGGTAAAAAAAACTCACGACCCTGGAGAGAAACCAAGGCAACGTTTTTTCACTTCCAATTTCGTGAAAAAACGAGTTTTTATCATGAAATTGTATGTTATAAGGCGGAATTCATGTCTCCGCTGAAAATCGACCTTCCACCATGATCTTCAGTTCCAAATAGGCAAAAGAAACTGAAGAAACAGGGAGAAATTTCTCATTGCCCTCGAGAGGCGCCAAGGCAACGTGTTTTCACTTACAATTTCGTGAAATAACGAGTTTTTATCATGATACTGGATGTTATAAGCAGAAATTCACATCTCCGCTAAAAGTCTGGATTCTCCCATGATTTTCAATTTCAAAAAGGCAAAAAGAACTCAAGAAACGGAAAAAAAAACCTCACGACCCTAGAGAGAAACCAAGGCAACGTTTTTTCACTTCCAATTTCGTGAAAAAACGAGTTTTTATCATGAAATTGTATGTTATAAGGCGAAATTCATGTCCCCGCTGAAAATCGACCTTCCACCATGATCTTCAGTTCCAAATAGGCGAAAGAAACTGAAGAAACAGGGAGAAATTTCTCATTGCCCTCGAGAGACGCCAAGGCAACGTGTTTTCACTTCCAATTTCGTGAAAAAACGAGTATTTATCATGATATTGGATGTTATAAGCAGAAATTCATATCTCCGCTAAAAGTCTGGATTCTCCCATGATTTTCAATTTCAAAAAGGCGAAAGGAACTCAAGAAACGGTAAAAAAAACTCACGACCCTTGAGAGAAACCAAGGCAACGTTTTTTCACTTCCAATTTCGTGAAAAAACGAGTTTTTATCATGAAATTGTATGTTATAAGGCGAAATTCATGTCTCCGCTGAAAATCGACCTTCCACCATGATCTTCAGTTCCAAATAGGCAAAAGAAACTGAAGAAACAGGGAGAAATTTCTCATTGCCCTCGAGAGACGCCAAGGCAACGTGTTTTCACTTACAATTTCGTGAAATACCGAGTTTTTATCATGATATTGGATGTTATAAGCAGAAATTCATATCTCCGCTAAAAGTCTGGATTCTCCCATGATTTTCAATTTCAAAAAGGCGAAAGGAACTCAAGAAACGGTAAAAAAAACTCACGACCCTGGAGAGAAACCAAGGCAACGTTTTTTCACTTCCAATTTCGTGAAAAAACGAGTTTTTATCATGAAATTGTATGTTATAAGGCGAAATTCATGTCTCCGCTGAAAATCGACATTCTGCCATGATTTTCAATTCCAAATAGGCAAAAGAAACTGAAGAAATAGGGAAAAATTTCTCATTGCAATCGAGAGATGCCAAGGCAACGTGTTTGAACTTCCAATTTCGTGAAATAACGAGTTTTTATCATGATATTGGATGTTATAAGCAGAAATTCATATCTCCGCTAAAAGTTGGGATTCTCCCATGATTTTCAATTTCAAATAGGTAAAAGGAACTCAAGAAACGGGAAAAAAACCTCACGATCCTGGAGAGAAACCAAGGCAACGTTTTTTCACTTCCAATTTCGTGAAAAAACGAGTTTTTATCATGAAATTGTATGTTATAAGGCGGAATTCATGTCTCCGCTGAAAATCGACCTTCCACCATGATCTTCAGTTCCAAATAGGCGAAAGAAACTGAAGAAACAGGGAGAAATTTCTCATTGCCCTCGAGAGACGCCAAGGCAACGTGTTTTCACTTACAATTTCGTGAAATAACGAGTTTTTATCATGATATTGGATGTTATAAGCAGAAATTCATATCTCCGCTAAAAGTCTGGATTCTCCCATGATTTTCAATTTCAAAAAGGCAAAAAGAACTCAATAAACGGAAAGAAAACCTCACGACCCTAGAGAGAAACCAAGGCAACGTTTTTTCACTTCCAATTTCGTGAAAAAACGAGTTTTTATCATGAAATAGTTAGTTATAAGGCGAAATTCATGTCTCCGCTGAAAATCGACCTTCCACCATGATCTTCAGTTCCAAATAGGCAAAAGAAACTGAAGAAACAGGGAGAAATTTCTCATTGCCCTCGAGAGACGCCAAGGCAACGTGTTTTCACTTCCAATTTCGTGAAAAAACGAGTATTTATCATGATATTGGATGTTATAAGCAGAAATTCATATCTCCGCTAAAAGTCTGGATTCTCCCATGATTTTCAATTTCAAAAAGGCGAAAGGAACTCAAGAAACGGTAAAAAAAACTCACGACCCTGGAGAGAAACCAAGGCAACGTTTTTTCACTTCCAATTTCGTGAAAAAACGAGTTTTTATCATGAAATTGTATGTTAAAACTTTAAACAAAATTTTTTTTTAATTGTAAAAAAAATTATTTCATAAAAAAAACTACAGAACAATTCGAAAAAATCTTTACAAATCTTGACAAAACGTTATATTAAAAAAAAACTAATCTGCATCTATTTTTTAAAATGTCAAAAGAATCAAATAACAAGTAAAAAATAACAAACCGAAAAATCGCCCTTGAAATCATTTTGGAAACCGATGCCTCATTCTTCTTATTTGATTCGAACAGAAAAATCAATTGAAAAAAATTCCATCCAATTTACGTGCAGCACTAAAATTTATGATATCAATCGGTGGACAAGTATTTTATTAGTGACTTCAAATTTTGACATTATTGAATTGTTCTAAGAAGCTTTCAAATCCAAAAGAATCACATGCAAGCTAGTCATTTCTTACTCTATGGTGGCAGAGACTTATAAGAAAATCGATTCTTCTCAAACTTTCAGGATCCTCTGGTATTATTCACAAAATTCGACGTCGATTGGATCGATACAAATTATGTTTAAATATGTGTTAAAAGTACTTGTCCGGCCCATCACTATTCATTCAATAAAGAATCAATCATAAAAAAACGAAATGGCACGGCAGAATCTTGTTAAAAGTTTGTTGAAATGCGATTCATTATTAATTTAATGTTCTTAATAATAGTATAGATTAGTTCTTATTCCGAATGGAACTCGTTCGCTGGAAGAATAAGTGGGAAGTAAAAATTGCCGTCATCGAATGTAAACTGCAGAGTTATTTTGGAAGCTTGAACATATACATTATGTACAATTTTTTTCATTTATCGATGCACAAGAATATCCCTTCTATATTGCGGAATAATTTGTTTCCGTTCTTTATTAAATTAGTGCAATTAAGTAAAAATTACTTGAAGATAATTCTCTCAATTCTATCTGCATGCATGAATACTTGTGATCCATCAGTTCTAGACAAGCCCTGACTTTTATTTGGATAAACAATTTAATTGGAAAGTGATGGGCCGGACAAGTACTTTTAACACATATTTAAACATAATTTGTATCGATCCAATCGACGTCGAATTTTGTGAATAATACCAGAGGATCCTGAAAGTTTGAGAAGAATCGATTTTCTTATAAGTCTCTGCCACCATAGAGTAAGAAATGACTAGCTTGCATGTGATTCTTTTGGATTTGAAAGCTTCTTAGAACAATTCAATAATGTCAAAATTTGAAGTCACTAATAAAATACTTGTCCACCGATTGATATCATAAATTTTAGTGCTGCACGTAAATTGGATGGAATTTTTTTCAATTGATTTTTCTGTTCGAATCAAATAAGAAGAATGAGGCATCGGTTTCCAAAATGATTTCAAGGGCGATTTTTCGGTTTGTTATTTTTTACTTGTTATTTGATTCTTTTGACATTTTAAAAAATAGATGCAGATTAGTTTTTTTTTAATATAACGTTTTGTCAAGATTTGTAAAGATTTTTTCGAATTGTTCTGTAGTTTTTTTTATGAAATAATTTTTTTTACAATTAAAAAAAAATTTTGTTTAAAGTTTTATTTATGGGTGAAATTATCAGCAAACGGGGGACCATCAATGTACTTGTCCCAACCTTTTTTTTCCCTAGGGGAAGTTTATGGTTTGATATCACGTCTTTTTTCTCAAAAGATCCTTATTTATGTTCAGATGACTATAAGATTTTAGTTTAAATTTCTATGAATTGTTTATAATTTTCGGCGTATAACGTTGGTTTTCACGAAAAAGACCTATTTTTCGTCGAAATTGTACTGAAAATATTTCGATAGAGGTTTATTCTTGGACTTTGGTGATTTTTCTCCTTGTCTTCTAATATGTTTCGTCCATTGGGAACTCAAGAGCATGGAGCAATGCGTGTTGCGGGCTGAGATATGATTTTCGGCTGATAACGTTAGGAAAAAGAAAGGAAAAGAGGAAAGATAGATCAAATTCAAGACACAACAAATCCAACAGAATTGGCCCTTTTTAAATGTTGCTTTGCATTCTGAATCTAGACATTTTCGTGTCATTCAAAACGTGTCCCCGATGAAATATATTTCCAAAGTTTGCAAGTGGCCGCTGAGATCCAATTATCTACAGTTTGATAGTTGCTGAAAAAAAGCACCCGGAAACATTTATTATGTCAGAACTCAAAGAAGCAAAAAAAACTGAGTGTACTTAATTCAACAGAGCAACGGAATTCAAAGACGTTTAAGGTATCTGCATTGGTTTTGGAGAAAAACAATTTCAGGAGAATTCAGGAATGACTTTAAAAGTTTAAAAACTCAGAATAAAATAGAAAACGGAAAATTTAGGAATTTAGAAAAGCTGAAGACGTATGTGATGAATTTTTGAGATTACATGTTACGGTTGGAGTAAAAAATTTAAATGATTGGCACACATGCTGCGACACAAAAATATGAAAGTTTGGAGGTATTCGCTTCATACCGCAGTAATACAAACTTCAATAGTATTTAAAAAGAAATACTTTAAAACTTGCTAAACCAAGTTCTATTACTCATTCTCATAATCAAATATAAGGGGTGATACTTAACACACATATTTATGCGCAGAAATTTCAGAGTTCGCAGGTATCTGCTGTGATTCAATGTATCTGCGCAATAAATTTTGAAGACAGCAATTTAAAATCTATCCATAAATGAGCAACTGAAGACTTCTGTGATGAGTTTTTTACTTCACATATATGTTACAGTTAGTGTTATAAAGTAAAATGAGTGGCACAGTATATCAATTTTATAATTCGCAGATTTTTGCTGTATTTCAATAATCCAAATCTATAGTATTATAGAGAAAAGTTGGCAAAAGTCATGATGTTACGTTGAAATGACATAGCGAACATTGTATTCAGAAATTCTGTATGTTCCCATGGATGTTAGCAGGCATTATATTTGATCGCATCCAAAACTGAGCAACTGTAGACTTAGCGTAATGAATCTTTTCACTAATAATTCCACATTTGTAATTTGCAAAGTGGGAATACTCAACATACATGTCATTTCATAAGTATTGTTGTCAAAATTTGTGATTGCCTACTGCATTCCAAAGATTCGACTTTTCATATGATCAGCAAACAAAGCATACAAAGACTTTTTGGAATAAGTTTCAAAATTTGTTACTCGACAGACCAGGTGGAAAAAGAATAACTACACTTATATCAAGACCAGAAACTGTTTTGAGAATCTGATGTACAAATTGTGAGATTGATGATCATAGCTGGAAACCTCTTGAATCACGTTACCACAATCAGCATGAAGAAATAGTAGAAAATCATAGGACACATATTAGGCAATCAATTAATGATATGTATCGATCCGCTGCAAACCAATGGAGTGAAAACAAGGATCGGAGAGGGCAGAGCCAAACTGAATATGAAGCAAAATATGGGAAACATGAGAAATAAATTAGAAAACATTTATTCAATTAAAGTTTACAACATCATTCTAACAGTTCTGTGGGTTTCAGTTGTATTTATTCATATATATAACCTGACGCCTTCATATATATAACCTAGCCACTGACGATATATTTACACTGGACAATATTTCTCGCACTGTGATTAAATTGAAAGATTATTTTAGTTAACGCTTATTTCCAGTCGAGCAAAATAATGAAATCTTGAAAAATTTTCGTTGACATATGCATCGCGCATTTTTTATATCCTTTTTCGCACACATATCACAGACTACATTTACGCGGCCGCTTTGATACTGGTTTAGTATATCACAAAATTTAACGAAATAAATAGTAATATGCACTTCGTTAGCAGATGACGAAAATTATTTTTAGTTATCCCGCACGCACTTGATAACATCATAACCCCAAACGTCAACATGACGTGAAACTTCGGCTGGTGACTTTCGAGCTCTCGGCATGTGACGTCAGTCCGCGACACCGCCGCGAAGTTAGACCGAGGGACATGAGGCCTTTGATGGTATTATATATAGACATGTCAAATTTCTAAATGTGTTAGTAACTTTTGCATAATCTTGAGCCTGTGCAAAGTTTTTTCTCAGCAATTACGCTACTGATCGGGTTGGTTTCGGGCTCATTCGAAAGAGATTTTGAAATTTAGTCTCCAAACTAATTTTCGCCTAACAAAACATCTCTTGAGCTCCGCAATTCTCGAAAATGACATGCCAGTTTTACCCCCACCACCGCGAATCGTTTTATTCAGAGAAAAGATAGTCTCGGCGAGAGCCTCAGGCCAGCAGACGACAGGGCTGTCAATGTACTTGTCCCGAGACTCTACCGAGTCTCTTGAAAGGCGAAATTCATGTCTCCGCTGAAAATCGACCTTCCACCATGATCTTCAGTTCCAAATAGGCAAAAGAAACTGAAGAAACAGGGAGAAATTTCTCATTGCCCTCGAGAGACGCCAAGGCAACGTGTTTTCACTTCCAATTTCGTGAAAAAACGAGTATTTATCATGATATCGGATGTTATAAGCAGAAATTCATAAAGTTGGGATTCTCCCATGATTTTCAATTTCAAATAGGCAAAAGGAACACAAGAAATGGGAAAAAAACCTCACGACCCTGGAGAGAAACCAAGGCAACGTTTTTTCACTTCCAATTTCGTGAAAAAACGAGTTTTTATCATGAAATTGTATGTTATAAGGCGGAATTCATGTCTCCGCTGAAAATCGACCTTCCACCATGATCTTCAGTTCCAAATAGGCAAAAGAAACTGAAGAAACAGGGAGAAATTTCTCATTGCCCTCGAGAGACGCCAAGGCAACGTGTTTTCACTTACAATTTCGTGAAATAACGAGTTTTTATCATGATACTGGATGTTATAAGCAGAAATTCATATCTCCGCTAAAAGTCTGGATTCTCCCATGATTTTCAATTTCAAAAAGGCAAAAAGAATTCAAGAAACGGGAAAAAAAACCTCACGACCCTGGAGAGAAACCAAGGCAACGTTTTTTCACTTCCAATTTCGTGAAAAAACGAGTTTTTATCATGAAATTGTATGTTATAAGGCGAAATTCATGTCTCCGCTGAAAATCGACCTTCCACCATGATCTTCAGTTCCAAATAGGCAAAAGAAACTGAAGAAACAGGGAGAAATTTCTCATTGCCCTCGAGAGACGCCAAGGCAACGTGTTTTCACTTCCAATTTCGTGAAAAAACGAGTATTTATCATGATATCGGATGTTATAAGCAGAAATTCATAAAGTTGGGATTCTCCCATGATTTTCAATTTCAAATAGGCAAAAGGAACACAAGAAATGGGAAAAAAACCTCACGACCCTGGAGAGAAACCAAGGCAACGTTTTTTCACTTCCAATTTCGTGAAAAAACGAGTTTTTATCATGAAATTGTATGTTATAAGGCGAAATTCATGTCTCCGCTGAAAATCGACCTTCCACCATGATCTTCAGTTCCAAATAGGCGAAAGAAACTGGAGAAACAGGGAGAAATTTCTCATTGCCCTCGAGAGACGCCAAGGCAACGTGTTTTCACTTCCAATTTCGTGAAAAAACGAGTATTTATCATGATATTGGATGTTATAAGCAGAAATTCATATCTCCGCTAAAAGTCTGGATTCTCCCATGATTTTCAATTTCAAAAAGGCGAAAGGAACTCAAGAAACGGGAAAAAAACCTCACGATCCTGGAGAGAAACCAAGGCAACGTTTTTTCACTTCCAATTTCGTGAAAAAACGAGTTTTTATCATGAAATTGTATGTTATAAGGCGGAATTCATGTCTCCGCTGAAAATCGACCTTCCACCATGATCTTCAGTTCCAAATAGGCAAAAGAAACTGAAGAAACAGGGAGAAATTTCTCATTGCCCTCGAGAGACGCCAAGGCAACGTGTTTTCACTTCCAATTTCGTGAAAAAACGAGTATTTATCATGATATTGGATGTTATAAGCAGAAATTCATATCTCCGCTAAAAGTCTGGATTCTCCAATGATTTTCAATTTCAAAAAGGCAAAAAGAACTCAAGAAACGGGAAAAAAACCTCACGATCCTGGAGAGAAACCAAGGCAACGTTTTTTCACTTCCAATTTCGTGAAAAAACGAGTTTTTATCATGAAATTGTATGTTATAAGGCGGAATTCATGTCTCCGCTGAAAATCGACCTTCCACCATGATCTTCAGTTCCAAATAGGCAAAAGAAACTGAAGAAACAGGGAGAAATTTCTCATTGCCCTCGAGAGACGCCAAGGCAACGTGTTTTCACTTCCAATTTCGTGAAAAAACGAGTATTTATCATGATATCGGATGTTATAAGTAGAAATTCATATCTCCGCTAAAAGTCGGGATTCTCCGATGATTTTCAATTTCCAATAGGCAAAAGGAACTCAAGAAACTGGAAAATAAACCTCACGACCCTGGAGAAAAACCAAGGCAACGTTTTTTCACTTCTAATTTCGTGAAAAAACGAATTTTTATCATGAAATTGTATGTTATAAGGCGAAATTCATGTCTCCGCCGAAAATCGACCTTCCACCATGATCTTCAGTTCCAAATAGGCGAAAGAAACTGAAGAAACAGGGAGAAATTTCTCATTGCCCTCGAGAGACGCCAAGGCAACGTGTTTTCACTTACAATTTCGTGAAATAACGAGTTTTTATCATGATATTGGATGTTATAAGCAGAAATTCATATCTCCGCTAAAAGTCTGGATTCTCCCATGATTTTCAATTTCAAAAAGGCGAAAAGAACTCAATAAACGGAAAGAAAACCTCACGACCCTAGAGAGAAACCAAGGCAACGTTTTTTCACTTCCAATTTCGTGAAAAAACGAGTTTTTATCATGAAATTGTTAGTTATAAGGCGAAATTCATGTCTCCGCTGAAAATCGACCTTCCACCATGATCTTCAGTTCCAAATAGGCAAAAGAAACTGAAGAAACAGGGAGAAATTTCTTATTGCCCTCGAGAGACGCCAAGGCAACGTGTTTTCACTTCCAATTTCGTGAAAAAACGAGTATTTATCATGATATTGGATGTTATAAGCAGAAATTCATATCTCCGCTAAAAGTCTGGATTCTCCCATGATTTTCAATTTCAAAAAGGCGAAAGGAACTCAAGAAACGGTAAAAAAAACTCACGACCCTGGAGAGAAACCAAGGCAACGTTTTTTCACTTCCAATTTCGTGAAAAAACGAGTTTTTATCATGAAATTGTATGTTATAAGGCGAAATTCATGTCTCCGCTGAAAATCGACCTTCCACCATGATCTTCAGTTCCAAATAGGCAAAAGAAACTGAAGAAACAGGGAGAAATTTCTCATTGCCCTCGAGAGACGCCAAGGCAACGTGTTTTCACTTCCAATTTCGTGAAAAAACGAGTATTTATCATGATATCGGATGTTATAAGCAGAAATTCATAAAGTTGGGATTCTCCCATGATTTTCAATTTCAAATAGGCAAAAGGAACACAAGAAATGGGAAAAAAACCTCACGACCCTGGAGAGAAACCAAGGCAACGTTTTTTCACTTCCAATTTCGTGAAAAAACGAGTTTTTATCATGAAATTGTATGTTATAAGGCGGAATTCATGTCTCCGCTGAAAATCGACCTTCCACCATGATCTTCAGTTCCAAATAGGCAAAAGAAACTGAAGAAACAGGGAGAAATTTCTCATTGCCCTCGAGAGACGCCAAGGCAACGTGTTTTCACTTACAATTTCGTGAAATAACGAGTTTTTATCATGATACTGGATGTTATAAGCAGAAATTCATATCTCCGCTAAAAGTCTGGATTCTCCCATGATTTTCAATTTCAAAAAGGCAAAAAGAATTCAAGAAACGGGAAAAAAAACCTCACGACCCTGGAGAGAAACCAAGGCAACGTTTTTTCACTTCCAATTTCGTGAAAAAACGAGTTTTTATCATGAAATTGTATGTTATAAGGCGAAATTCATGTCCCCGCTGAAAATCGACCTTCCACCATGATCTTCAGTTCCAAATAGGCAAAAGAAACTGAAGAAACAGGGAGAAATTTCTCATTGCCCTCGAGAGACGCCAAGGCAACGTGTTTTCACTTACAATTTCGTGAAAAAACGAGTATTTATCATGATATCGGATGTTATAAGCAGAAATTCATAAAGTTGGGATTCTCCCATGATTTTCAATTTCAAATAGGCAAAAGGAACACAAGAAATGGGAAAAAAACCTCACGACCCTGGAGAGAAACCAAGGCAACGTTTTTTCACTTCCAATTTCGTGAAAAAACGAGTTTTTATCATGAAATTGTATGTTATAAGGCGGAATTCATGTCTCCGCTGAAAATCGACCTTCCACCATGATCTTCAGTTCCAAATAGGCAAAAGAAACTGAAGAAACAGGGAGAAATTTCTCATTGCCCTCGACAGACGCCAAGGCAACGTGTTTTCACTTACAATTTCGTGAAATAACGAGTTTTTATCATGATACTGGATGTTATAAGCAGAAATTCATATCTCCGCTAAAAGTCTGGATTCTCCCATGATTTTCAATTTCAAAAAGGCAAAAAGAATTCAAGAAACGGGAAAAAAAACCTCACGACCCTGGAGAGAAACCAAGGCAACGTTTTTTCACTTCCAATTTCGTGAAAAAACGAGTTTTTATCATGAAATTGTATGTTATAAGGCGAAATTCATGTCTCCGCTGAAAATCGACCTTCCACCATGATCTTCAGTTCCAAATAGGCAAAAGAAACTGAAGAAACAGGGAGAAATTTCTCATTGCCCTCGAGAGACGCCAAGGCAACGTGTTTTCACTTCCAATTTCGTGAAAAAACGAGTATTTATCATGATATCGGATGTTATAAGCAGAAATTCATAAAGTTGGGATTCTCCCATGATTTTCAATTTCAAATAGGCAAAAGGAACACAAGAAATGGGAAAAAAACCTCACGACCCTGGAGAGAAACCTAGGCAACGTTTTTTCACTTCCAATTTCGTGAAAAAACGAGTTTTTATCATGAAATTGTATGTTATAAGGCGAAATTCATGTCTCCGCTGAAAATCGACCTTCCACCATGATCTTCAGTTCCAAATAGGCGAAAGAAACTGAAGAAACAGGGAGAAATTTCTCATTGCCCTCGAGAGACGCCAAGGCAACGTGTTTTCACTTCCAATTTCGTGAAAAAACGAGTATTTATCATGATATTGGATGTTATAAGCAGAAATTCATATCTCCGCTAAAAGTCTGGATTCTCCCATGATTTTCAATTTCAAAAAGGCGAAAGGAACTCAAGAAACGGTAAAAAAAACTCACGACCCTTGAGAGAAACCAAGGCAACGTTTTTTCACTTCCAATTTCGTGAAAAAACGAGTTTTTATCATGAAATTGTATGTTATAAGGCGAAATTCATGTCTCCGCTGAAAATCGACCTTCCACCATGATCTTCAGTTCCAAATAGGCAAAAGAAACTGAAGAAACAGGGAGAAATTTCTCATTGCCCTCGAGAGACGCCAAGGCAACGTGTTTTCACTTACAATTTCGTGAAATACCGAGTTTTTATCATGATGTTGGATGTTATAAGCAGAAATTCATATCTCCGCTAAAAGTCTGGATTCTCCCATGATTTTCAATTTCAAAAAGGCGAAAGGAACTCAAGAAACGGTAAAAAAAACTCACGACCCTGGAGAGAAACCAAGGCAACGTTTTTTCACTTCCAATTTCGTGAAAAAACGAGTTTTTATCATGAAATTGTATGTTATAAGGCGAAATTCACGTCTCCGCTGAAAATCGACATTCTGCCATGATTTTCAATTCCAAATAGGCAAAAGAAACTGAAGAAATATGGAAAAATTTCTCATTGCAATCGAGAGATGCCAAGGCAACGTGTTTGAACTTCCAATTTCGTGAAATAACGAGTTTTTATCATGATATTGGATGTTATAAGCAGAAATTCATATCTCCGCAAAAAGTTGGGATTCTCCCATGATTTTCAATTTCAAATAGGTAAAAGGAACTCAAGAAACGGGAAAAAAACCTCACGATCCTGGAGAGAAACCAAGGCAACGTTTTTTCACTTCCAATTTCGTGAAAAAACGAGTTTTTATCATGAAATTGTATGTTATAAGGCGGAATTCATGTCTCCGCTGAAAATCGACCTTCCACCATGATCTTCAGTTCCAAATAGGCAAAAGAAACTGAAGAAACAGGGAGAAATTTCTCATTGCCCTCGAGAGACGCCAAGGCAACGTGTTTTCACTTCCAATTTCGTGAAAAAACGAGTATTTATCATGATATCGGATGTTATAAGCAGAAATTCATAAAGTTGGGATTCTCCCATGATTTTCAATTTCAAATAGGCAAAAGGAACACAAGAAATGGGAAAAAAACCTCACGACCCTGGAGAGAAACCAAGGCAACGTTTTTTCACTTCCAATTTCGTGAAAAAACGAGTTTTTATCATGAAATTGTATGTTATAAGGCGGAATTCATGTCTCCGCTGAAAATCGACCTTCCACCATGATCTTCAGTTCCAAATAGGCAAAAGAAACTGAAGAAACAGGGAGAAATTTCTCATTGCCCTCGAGAGACGCCAAGGCAACGTGTTTTCACTTACAATTTCGTGAAATAACGAGTTTATATCATGATACTGGAGGTTATAAGCAGAAATTCATATCTCCGCTAAAAGTCTGGATTCTCCCATGATTTTCAATTTCAAAAAGGCAAAAAGAATTCAAGAAACGGGAAAAAAAACCTCACGACCCTGGAGAGAAACCAAGGCAACGTTTTTTCACTTCCAATTTCGTGAAAAAACGAGTTTTTATCATGAAATTGTATGTTATAAGGCGGAATTCATGTCTCCGCTGCAAATCGACCTTCCACCATGATCTTCAGTTCCAAATAGGCGAAAGAAACTGAAGAAACAGGGAGAAATTTCTCATTGCCCTCGAGAGACGCCAAGGCAACGTGTTTTCACTTACAATTTCGTGAAATACCGAGTTTTTATCATGATATTGGATGTTATAAGCAGAAATTCATATCTCCGCTAAAAGTCTGGATTCTCCCATGATTTTCAATTTCAAAAAGGCGAAAGGAACTCAAGAAACGGTAAAAAAAACTCACGACCCTTGAGAGAAACCAAGGCAACGTTTTTTCACTTCCAATTTCGTGAAAAAACGAGTTTTTATCATGAAATTGTATGTTATAAGGCGGAATTCATGTCTCCGCTGAAAATCGACCTTCCACCATGATCTTCAGTTCCAAATAGGCAAAAAAAACTGAAGAAACAGGGAGAAATTTCTCATTGCCCTCGAGAGACGCCAAGGCAACGTGTTTTCACTTCCAATTTCGTGAAAAAACGAGTATTTATCATGATATTGGATGTTATAAGCAGAAATTCATATCTCCGCTAAAAGTCTGGATTCTCCAATGATTTTCAATTTCAAAAAGGCAAAAAGAACTCAAGAAACGGGAAAAAAACCTCACGATCCTGGAGAGAAACCAAGGCAACGTTTTTTCACTTCCAATTTCGTGAAAAAACGAGTTTTTATCATGAAATTGTATGTTATAAGGCGGAATTCATGTCTCCGCTGAAAATCGACCTTCCACCATGATCTTCAGTTCCAAATAGGCAAAAGAAACTGAAGAAATAGGGAGAAATTTCTCATTGCCCTCGAGAGACGCCAAGGCAACGTGTTTTCACTTCCAATTTCGTGAAAAAACGAGTATTTATCATGATATCGGATGTTATAAGTAGAAATTCATATCTCCGCTAAAAGTCGGGATTCTCCGATGATTTTCAATTTCAAATAGGCAAAAGGAACTCAAGAAACTGGAAAATAAACCTCACGACCCTGGAGAAAAACCAAGGCAACGTTTTTTCACTTCCAATTTCGTGAAAAAACGAGTTTTTATCATGAAATTGTATGTTATAAGGCGAAATTCACGTCTCCGCTGAAAATCGACATTCTGCCATGATTTTCAATTCCAAATAGGCAAAAGAAACTGAAGAAATATGGAAAAATTTCTCATTGCAATCGAGAGATGCCAAGGCAACGTGTTTGAACTTCCAATTTCGTGAAATAACGAGTTTTTATCATGATATTGGATGTTATAAGCAGAAATTCATATCTCCGCTAAAAGTCTGGATTCTCCAATGATTTTCAATTTCAAAAAGGCAAAAAGAACTCAAGAAACGGGAAAAAAACCTCACGACCCTGGAGAGAAACCAAGGCAACGTTTTTTCACTTCCAATTTCGTGAAAAAACGAGTTTTTATCATGAAATTGTATGTTATAAGGCGGAATTCATGTCTCCGCTGAAAATCGACCTTCCACCATGATCTTCAGTTCCAAATAGGCAAAAGAAACTGAAGAAACAGGGAGAAATTTCTCATTGCCCTCGAGAGACGCCAAGGCAACGTGTTTTCACTTCCAATTTCGTGAAAAAACGAGTATTTATCATGATATCGGATGTTATAAGTAGAAATTCATATCTCCGCTAAAAGTCGGGATTCTCCGATGATTTTCAATTTCAAATAGGCAAAAGGAACTCAAGAAACTGGAAAATAAACCTCACGATCCTGGAGAAAAACCAAGGCAACGTTTTTTCACTTCTAATTTCGTGAAAAAACGAATTTTTATCATGAAATTGTATGTTATAAGGCGAAATTCATGTCTCCGCCGAAAATCGACCTTCCACCATGATCTTCAGTTCCAAATAGGCGAAAGAAACTGAAGAAACAGGGAGAAATTTCTCATTGCCCTCGAGAGACGCCAAGGCAACGTGTTTTCACTTACAATTTCGTGAAATAACGAGTTTTTATCATGATATTGGATGTTATAAGCAGAAATTCATATCTCCGCTAAAAGTTGGGATTCTCCCATGATTTTCAATTTCAAATAGGTAAAAGGAACTCAAGAAACGGGAAAAAAACCTCACGATCCTGGAGAGAAACCAAGGCAACGTTTTTTCACTTCCAATTTCGTGAAAAAACGAGTTTTTATCATGAAATTGTATGTTATAAGGCGGAATTCATGTCTCCGCTGAAAATCGACCTTCCACCATGATCTTCAGTTCCAAATAGGCAAAAGAAACTGAAGAAACAGGGAGAAATTTCTCATGGCCCTCGAGAGGCGCCAAGGCAACGTGTTTTCACTTCCAATTTCGTGAAAAAACGAGTATTTATCATGATATTGGATGTTATAAGCAGAAATTCATATCTCCGCTAAAAGTTGGGATTCTCCCATGATTTTCAATTTCAAAAAGGCGAAAGGAACTCAAGAAACGGTAAAAAAAACTCACGACCCTGGAGAGAAACCAAGGCAACGTTTTTTCACTTCCAATTTCGTGAAAAAACGAGTTTTTATCATGAAATTGTATGTTATAAGGCGGAATTCATGTCTCCGCTGAAAATCGACCTTCCACCATGATCTTCAGTTCCAAATAGGCAAAAGAAACTGAAGAAACAGGGAGAAATTTCTCATTGCCCTCGAGAGGCGCCAAGGCAACGTGTTTTCACTTACAATTTCGTGAAATAACGAGTTTTTATCATGATACTGGATGTTATAAGCAGAAATTCATATCTCCGCTAAAAGTCTGGATTCTCCCATGATTTTCAATTTCAAAAAGGCAAAAAGAATTCAAGAAACGGGAAAAAAACATCACGACCCTGGAGAGAAACCAAGGCAACGTTTTTTCACTTCCAATTTCGTGAAAAAACGAGTTTTTATCATGAAATTGTATGTTATAAGGCGAAATTCCTGTCTCCGCTGAAAATCGACCTTCCACCATGATCTTCAGTTCCAAATAGGCAAAAGAAACTGAAGAAACAGGGAGAAATTTCTCATTGCCCTCGAGAGGCGCCAAGGCAACGTGTTTTCACTTACAATTTCGTGAAATAACGAGTTTTTATCATGATACTGGATGTTATAAGCAGAAATTCATATCTCCGCTAAAAGTCTGGATTCTCCCATGATTTTCAATTTCAAAAAGGCAAAAAGAACTCAAGAAACGGAAAAAAAAACCTCACGACCCTAGAGAGAAACCAAGGCAACGTTTTTTCACTTCCAATTTCGTGAAAAAACGAGTTTTTATCATGAAATTGTATGTTATAAGGCGAAATTCATGTCCCCGCTGAAAATCGACCTTCCACCATGATCTTCAGTTCCAAATAGGCGAAAGAAACTGAAGAAACAGGGAGAAATTTCTCATTGCCCTCGAGAGACGCCAAGGCAACGTGTTTTCACTTCCAATTTCGTGAAAAAACGAGTATTTATCATGATATTGGATGTTATAAGCAGAAATTCATATCTCCGCTAAAAGTCTGGATTCTCCCATGATTTTCAATTTCAAAAAGGCGAAAGGAACTCAAGAAACGGTAAAAAAAACTCAGGACCCTTGAGAGAAACCAAGGCAACGTTTTTTCACTTCCAATTTCGTGAAAAAACGAGTTTTTATCATGAAATTGTATGTTATAAGGCGAAATTCATGTCTCCGCTGAAAATCGACCTTCCACCATGATCTTCAGTTCCAAATAGGCAAAAGAAACTGAAGAAACAGGGAGAAATTTCTCATTGCCCTCGAGAGACGCCAAGGCAACGTGTTTTCACTTACAATTTCGTGAAATACCGAGTTTTTATCATGATATTGGATGTTATAAGCAGAAATTCATATCTCCGCTAAAAGTCTGGATTCTCCTATGATTTTCAATTTCAAAAAGGCGAAAGGAACTCAAGAAACGGTAAAAAAAACTCACGACCCTGGAGAGAAACCAAGGCAACGTTTTTTCACTTCCAATTTCGTGAAAAAACGAGTTTTTATCATGAAATTGTATGTTATAAGGCGGAATTCATGTCTCCGCTGAAATCGACCTTCCACCATGATCTTCAGTTCCAAATAGGCAAAAGAAACTGAAGAAACAGGGAGAAATTTCTCATTGCCCTCGAGAGACGCCAAGGCAACGTGTTTTCACTTCCAATTTCGTGAAAAAACGAGTATTTATCATGATATCGGATGTTATAAGTAGAAATTCATATCTCCGCTAAAAGTCGGGATTCTCCGATGATTTTCAATTTCAAATAGGCAAAAGGAACTCAAGAAACTGGAAAATAAACCTCACGACCCTGGAGAAAAACCAAGGCAACGTTTTTTCACTTCTAATTTCGTGAAAAAACGAATTTTTATCATGAAATTGTATGTTATAAGGCGAAATTCATGTCTCCGCCGAAAATCGACCTTCCACCATGATCTTCAGTTCCAAATAGGCGAAAGAAACTGAAGAAACAGGGAGAAATTTCTCATTGCCCTCGAGAGACGCCAAGGCAACGTGTTTTCACTTACAATTTCGTGAAATAACGAGTTTTTATCATGATATTGGATGTTATAAGCAGAAATTCATATCTCCGCTAAAAGTCTGGATTCTCCCATGATTTTCAATTTCAAAAAGGCGAAAAGAACTCAATAAACGGAAAGAAAACCTCACGACCCTAGAGAGAAACCAAGGCAACGTTTTTTCACTTCCAATTTCGTGAAAAAACGAGTTTTTATCATGAAATTGTATGTTATAAGGCGGAATTCATGTCTCCGCTGAAAATCGACCTTCCACCATGATCTTCAGTTCCAAATAGGCAAAAGAAACTGAAGAAACAGGGAGAAATTTCTCATTGCCCTCGAGAGACGCCAAGGCAACGTGTTTTCACTTACAATTTCGTGAAATAACGAGTTTTTATCATGATACTGGATGTTATAAGCAGAAATTCATATCTCCGCTAAAAGTCTGGATTCTCCCATGATTTTCAATTTCAAAAAGGCAAAAAGAATTCAAGAAACGGGAAAAAAAACCTCACGACCCTGGAGAGAAACCAAGGCAACGTTTTTTCACTTCCAATTTCGTGAAAAAACGAGTTTTTATCATGAAATTGTATGTTATAAGGCGAAATTCATGTCTCCGCTGAAAATCGACCTTCCACCATGATCTTCAGTTCCAAATAGGCAAAAGAAACTGAAGAAACAGGGAGAAATTTCTCATTGCCCTCGAGAGACGCCAAGGCAACGTGTTTTCACTTACAATTTCGTGAAAAAACGAGTATTTATCATGATATCGGATGTTATAAGCAGAAATTCATAAAGTTGGGATTCTCCCATGATTTTCAATTTCAAATAGGCAAAAGGAACACAAGAAATGGGAAAAAAACCTCACGACCCTGGAGAGAAACCAAGGCAACGTTTTTTCACTTCCAATTTCGTGAAAAAACGAGTTTTTATCATGAAATTGTATGTTATAAGGCGGAATTCATGTCTCCGCTGAAAATCGACCTTCCACCATGATCTTCAGTTCCAAATAGGCAAAAGAAACTGAAGAAACAGGGAGAAATTTCTCATTGCCCTCGAGAGACGCCAAGGCAACGTGTTTTCACTTCCAATTTCGTGAAAAAACGAGTATTTATCATGATATTGGATGTTATAAGCAGAAATTCATATCTCCGCTAAAAGTATGGATTCTCCAATGATTTTCAATTTCAAAAAGGCAAAAAGAACTCAAGAAACGGGAAAAAAACCTCACGATCCTGGAGAGAAACCAAGGCAACGTTTTTTCACTTCCAATTTCGTGAAAAAACGAGTTTTTATCATGAAATTGTATGTTATAAGGCGGAATTCATGTCTCCGCTGAAAATCGACCTTCCACCATGATCTTCAGTTCCAAATAGGCAAAAGAAACTGAAGAAACAGGGAGAAATTTCTCATTGCCCTCGAGAGACGCCAAGGCAACGTGTTTTCACTTCCAATTTCGTGAAAAAACGAGTATTTATCATGATATCGGATGTTATAAGTAGAAATTCATATCTCCGCTAAAAGTCGGGATTCTCCGATGATTTTCAATTTCAAATAGGCAAAAGGAACTCAAGAAACTGGAAAATAAACCTCACGACCCTGGAGAAAAACCAAGGCAACGTTTTTTCACTTCTAATTTCGTGAAAAAACGAATTTTTATCATGAAATTGTATGTTATAAGGCGAAATTCATGTCTCCGCCGAAAATCGACCTTCCACCATGATCTTCAGTTCCAAATAGGCGAAAGAAACTGAAGAAACAGGGAGAAATTTCTCATTGCCCTCGAGAGACGCCAAGGCAACGTGTTTTCACTTACAATTTCGTGAAATAACGAGTTTTTATCATGATATTGAATGTTATAAGCAGAAATTCATATCTCCGCTAAAAGTCTGGATTCTCCCATGATTTTCAATTTCAAAAAGGCGAAAAGAACTCAATAAACGGAAAGAAAACCTCACGACCCTAGAGAGAAACCAAGGCAACGTTTTTTCACTTCCAATTTCGTGAAAAAACGAGTTTTTATCATGAAATTGTTAGTTATAAGGCGAAATTCATGTCTCCGCTGCAAATCGACCTTCCACCATGATCTTCAGTTCCAAATAGGCGAAAGAAACTGAAGAAACAGGGAGAAATTTCTCATTGCCCTCGAGAGACGCCAAGGCAACGTGTTTTCACTTCCAATTTCGTGAAAAAACGAGTATTTATCATGATATTGGATGTTATAAGCAGAAATTCATATCTCCGCTAAAAGTCTGGATTCTCCCATGATTTTCAATTTCAAAAAGGCGAAAGGAACTCAAGAAACGGTAAAAAAAACTCACGACCCTGGAGAGAAACCAAGGCAACGTTTTTTCACTTCCAATTTCGTGAAAAAACGAGTTTTTATCATGAAATTGTATGTTATAAGGCGAAATTCATGTCTCCGCTGAAAATCGACCTTCCACCATGATCTTCAGTTCCAAATAGGCAAAAGAAACTGAAGAAACAGGGAGAAATTTCTCATTGCCCTCGAGAGACGCCAAGGCAACGTGTTTTCACTTCCAATTTCGTGAAAAAACGAGTATTTATCATGATATTGGATGTTATAAGCAGAAATTCATATCTCCGCTAAAAGTCTGGATTCTCCCATGATTTTCAATTTCAAATAGGCAAAAGGAACACAAGAAATGGGAAAAAAACCTCACGACCCTGGAGAGAAACCAAGGCAACGTTTTTTCACTTCCAATTTCGTGAAAAAACGAGTTTTTATCATGAAATTGTATGTTATAAGGCGGAATTCATGTCTCCGCTGAAAATCGACCTTCCACCATGATCTTCAGTTCCAAATAGGCAAAAGAAACTGAAGAAACAGGGAGAAATTTCTCATTGCCCTCGAGAGACGCCAAGGCAACGTGTTTTCACTTACAATTTCGTGAAATAACGAGTTTTTATCATGATACTGGATGTTATAAGCAGAAATTCATATCTCCGCTAAAAGTCTGGATTCTCCCATGATTTTCAATTTCAAAAAGGCAAAAAGAATTCAAGAAACGGGAAAAAAAACCTCACGACCCTGGTGAGAAACCAAGGCAACGTTTTTTCACTTCCAATTTCGTGAAAAAACGAGTTTTTATCATGAAATTGTATGTTATAAGGCGAAATTCATGTCTCCGCTGAAAATCGACCTTCCACCATGATCTTCAGTTCCAAATAGGCAAAAGAAACTGAAGAAACAGGGAGAAATTTCTCATTGCCCTCGAGAGACGCCAAGGCAACGTGTTTTCACTTACAATTTCGTGAAAAAACGAGTATTTATCATGATATCGGATGTTATAAGCAGAAATTCATAAAGTTGGGATTCTCCCATGATTTTCAATTTCAAATAGGCAAAAGGAACACAAGAAATGGGAAAAAAACCTCACGACCCTGGAGAGAAACCAAGGCAACGTTTTTTCACTTCCAATTTCGTGAAAAAACGAGTTTTTATCATGAAATTGTATGTTATAAGGCGGAATTCATGTCTCCGCTGAAAATCGACCTTCCACCATGATCTTCAGTTCCAAATAGGCAAAAGAAACTGAAGAAACAGGGAGAAATTTCTCATTGCCCTCGACAGACGCCAAGGCAACGTGTTTTCACTTACAATTTCGTGAAATAACGAGTTTTTATCATGATACTGGATGTTATAAGCAGAAATTCATATCTCCGCTAAAAGTCTGGATTCTCCCATGATTTTCAATTTCAAAAAGGCAAAAAGAATTCAAGAAACGGGAAAAAAAACCTCACGACCCTGGAGAGAAACCAAGGCAACGTTTTTTCACTTCCAATTTCGTGAAAAAACGAGTTTTTATCATGAAATTGTATGTTATAAGGCGAAATTCATGTCTCCGCTGAAAATCGACCTTCCACCATGATCTTCAGTTCCAAATAGGCAAAAGAAACTGAAGAAACAGGGAGAAATTTCTCATTGCCCTCGAGAGACGCCAAGGCAACGTGTTTTCACTTCCAATTTCGTGAAAAAACGAGTATTTATCATGATATCGGATGTTATAAGCAGAAATTCATAAAGTTGGGATTCTCCCATGATTTTCAATTTCAAATAGGCAAAAGGAACACAAGAAATGGGAAAAAAACCTCACGACCCTGGAGAGAAACCAAGGCAACGTTTTTTCACTTCCAATTTCGTGAAAAAACGAGTTTTTATCATGAAATTGTATGTTATAAGGCGAAATTCATGTCTCCGCTGAAAATCGACCTTCCACCATGATCTTCAGTTCCAAATAGGCAAAAGAAACTGAAGAAACAGGGAGAAATTTCTCATTGCCCTCGAGAGACGCCAAGGCAACGTGTTTTCACTTACAATTTCGTGAAAAAACGAGTATTTATCATGATATCGGATGTTATAAGCAGAAATTCATAAAGTTGGGATTCTCCCATGATTTTCAATTTCAAATAGGCAAAAGGAACACAAGAAATGGGAAAAAAACCTCACGACCCTGGAGAGAAACCAAGGCAACGTTTTTTCACTTCCAATTTCGTGAAAAAACGAGTTTTTATCATGAAATTGTATGTTATAAGGCGGAATTCATGTCTCCGCTGAAAATCGACCTTCCACCATGATCTTCAGTTCCAAATAGGCAAAAGAAACTGAAGAAACAGGGAGAAATTTCTCATTGCCCTCGAGAGACGCCAAGGCAACGTGTTTTCACTTACAATTTCGTGAAAAAACGAGTATTTATCATGATATCGGATGTTATAAGCAGAAATTCATAAAGTTGGGATTCTCCCATGATTTTCAATTTCAAATAGGCAAAAGGAACACAAGAAATGGGAAAAAAACCTCACGACCCTGGAGAGAAACCAAGGCAACGTTTTTTCACTTCCAATTTCGTGAAAAAACGAGTTTTTATCATGAAATTGTATGTTATAAGGCGGAATTCATGTCTCCGCTGAAAATCGACCTTCCACCATGATCTTCAGTTCCAAATAGGCAAAAGAAACTGAAGAAACAGGGAGAAATTTCTCATTGCCCTCGAGAGACGCCAAGGCAACGTGTTTTCACTTCCAATTTCGTGAAAAAACGAGTATTTATCATGATATTGGATGTTATAAGCAGAAATTCATATCTCCGCTAAAAGTATGGATTCTCCAATGATTTTCAATTTCAAAAAGGCAAAAAGAACTCAAGAAACGGGAAAAAAACCTCACGATCCTGGAGAGAAACCAAGGCAACGTTTTTTCACTTCCAATTTCGTGAAAAAACGAGTTTTTATCATGAAATTGTATGTTATAAGGCGGAATTCATGTCTCCGCTGAAAATCGACCTTCCACCATGATCTTCAGTTCCAAATAGGCAAAAGAAACTGAAGAAACAGGGAGAAATTTCTCATTGCCCTCGAGAGACGCCAAGGCAACGTGTTTTCACTTCCAATTTCGTGAAAAAACGAGTATTTATCATGATATCGGATGTTATAAGTAGAAATTCATATCTCCGCTAAAAGTCGGGATTCTCCGATGATTTTCAATTTCAAATAGGCAAAAGGAACTCAAGAAACTGGAAAATAAACCTCACGACCCTGGAGAAAAACCAAGGCAACGTTTTTTCACTTCTAATTTCGTGAAAAAACGAATTTTTATCATGAAATTGTATGTTATAAGGCGAAATTCATGTCTCCGCCGAAAATCGACCTTCCACCATGATCTTCAGTTCCAAATAGGCGAAAGAAACTGAAGAAACAGGGAGAAATTTCTCATTGCCCTCGAGAGACGCCAAGGCAACGTGTTTTCACTTACAATTTCGTGAAATAACGAGTTTTTATCATGATATTGGATGTTATAAGCAGAAATTCATATCTCCGCTAAAAGTCTGGATTCTCCCATGATTTTCAATTTCAAAAAGGCGAAAAGAACTCAATAAACGGAAAGAAAACCTCACGACCCTAGAGAGAAACCAAGGCAACGTTTTTTCACTTCCAATTTCGTGAAAAAACGAGTTTTTATCATGAAATTGTTAGTTATAAGGCGAAATTCATGTCTCCGCTGAAAATCGACCTTCCACCATGATCTTCAGTTCCAAATAGGCAAAAGAAACTGAAGAAACAGGGAGAAATTTCTTATTGCCCTCGAGAGACGCCAAGGCAACGTGTTTTCACTTCCAATTTCGTGAAAAAACGAGTATTTATCATGATATTGGATGTTATAAGCAGAAATTCATATCTCCGCTAAAAGTCTGGATTCTCCCATGATTTTCAATTTCAAAAAGGCGAAAGGAACTCAAGAAACGGTAAAAAAAACTCACGACCCTGGAGAGAAACCAAGGCAACGTTTTTTCACTTCCAATTTCGTGAAAAAACGAGTTTTTATCATGAAATTGTATGTTATAAGGCGAAATTCATGTCTCCGCTGAAAATCGACCTTCCACCATGATCTTCAGTTCCAAATAGGCAAAAGAAACTGAAGAAACAGGGAGAAATTTCTCATTGCCCTCGAGAGACGCCAAGGCAACGTGTTTTCACTTCCAATTTCGTGAAAAAACGAGTATTTATCATGATATCGGATGTTATAAGCAGAAATTCATAAAGTTGGGATTCTCCCATGATTTTCAATTTCAAATAGGCAAAAGGAACACAAGAAATGGGAAAAAAACCTCACGACCCTGGAGAGAAACCAAGGCAACGTTTTTTCACTTCCAATTTCGTGAAAAAACGAGTTTTTATCATGAAATTGTATGTTATAAGGCGGAATTCATGTCTCCGCTGAAAATCGACCTTCCACCATGATCTTCAGTTCCAAATAGGCAAAAGAAACTGAAGAAACAGGGAGAAATTTCTCATTGCCCTCGAGAGACGCCAAGGCAACGTGTTTTCACTTACAATTTCGTGAAATAACGAGTTTTTATCATGATACTGGATGTTATAAGCAGAAATTCATATCTCCGCTAAAAGTCTGGATTCTCCCATGATTTTCAATTTCAAAAAGGCAAAAAGAATTCAAGAAACGGGAAAAAAAACCTCACGACCCTGGAGAGAAACCAAGGCAACGTTTTTTCACTTCCAATTTCGTGAAAAAACGAGTTTTTATCATGAAATTGTATGTTATAAGGCGAAATTCATGTCTCCGCTGAAAATCGACCTTCCACCATGATCTTCAGTTCCAAATAGGCAAAAGAAACTGAAGAAACAGGGAGAAATTTCTCATTGCCCTCGAGAGACGCCAAGGCAACGTGTTTTCACTTACAATTTCGTGAAAAAACGAGTATTTATCATGATATCGGATGTTATAAGCAGAAATTCATAAAGTTGGGATTCTCCCATGATTTTCAATTTCAAATAGGCAAAAGGAACACAAGAAATGGGAAAAAAACCTCACGACCCTGGAGAGAAACCAAGGCAACGTTTTTTCACTTCCAATTTCGTGAAAAAACGAGTTTTTATCATGAAATTGTATGTTATAAGGCGGAATTCATGTCTCCGCTGAAAATCGACCTTCCACCATGATCTTCAGTTCCAAATAGGCAAAAGAAACTGAAGAAACAGGGAGAAATTTCTCATTGCCCTCGACAGACGCCAAGGCAACGTGTTTTCACTTACAATTTCGTGAAATAACGAGTTTTTATCATGATACTGGATGTTATAAGCAGAAATTCATATCTCCGCTAAAAGTCTGGATTCTCCCATGATTTTCAATTTCAAAAAGGCAAAAAGAATTCAAGAAACGGGAAAAAAAACCTCACGACCCTGGAGAGAAACCAAGGCAACGTTTTTTCACTTCCAATTTCGTGAAAAAACGAGTTTTTATCATGAAATTGTATGTTATAAGGCGAAATTCATGTCTCCGCTGAAAATCGACCTTCCACCATGATCTTCAGTTCCAAATAGGCAAAAGAAACTGAAGAAACAGGGAGAAATTTCTCATTGCCCTCGAGAGACGCCAAGGCAACGTGTTTTCACTTCCAATTTCGTGAAAAAACGAGTATTTATCATGATATCGGATGTTATAAGCAGAAATTCATAAAGTTGGGATTCTCCCATGATTTTCAATTTCAAATAGGCAAAAGGAACACAAGAAATGGGAAAAAAACCTCACGACCCTGGAGAGAAACCTAGGCAACGTTTTTTCACTTCCAATTTCGTGAAAAAACGAGTTTTTATCATGAAATTGTATGTTATAAGGCGAAATTCATGTCTCCGCTGAAAATCGACCTTCCACCATGATCTTCAGTTCCAAATAGGCGAAAGAAACTGAAGAAACAGGGAGAAATTTCTCATTGCCCTCGAGAGACGCCAAGGCAACGTGTTTTCACTTCCAATTTCGTGAAAAAACGAGTATTTATCATGATATTGGATGTTATAAGCAGAAATTCATATCTCCGCTAAAAGTCTGGATTCTCCCATGATTTTCAATTTCAAAAAGGCGAAAGGAACTCAAGAAACGGTAAAAAAAACTCACGACCCTTGAGAGAAACCAAGGCAACGTTTTTTCACTTCCAATTTCGTGAAAAAACGAGTTTTTATCATGAAATTGTATGTTATAAGGCGAAATTCATGTCTCCGCTGAAAATCGACCTTCCACCATGATCTTCAGTTCCAAATAGGCAAAAGAAACTGAAGAAACAGGGAGAAATTTCTCATTGCCCTCGAGAGACGCCAAGGCAACGTGTTTTCACTTACAATTTCGTGAAATACCGAGTTTTTATCATGATGTTGGATGTTATAAGCAGAAATTCATATCTCCGCTAAAAGTCTGGATTCTCCCATGATTTTCAATTTCAAAAAGGCGAAAGGAACTCAAGAAACGGTAAAAAAAACTCACGACCCTGGAGAGAAACCAAGGCAACGTTTTTTCACTTCCAATTTCGTGAAAAAACGAGTTTTTATCATGAAATTGTATGTTATAAGGCGAAATTCACGTCTCCGCTGAAAATCGACATTCTGCCATGATTTTCAATTCCAAATAGGCAAAAGAAACTGAAGAAATATGGAAAAATTTCTCATTGCAATCGAGAGATGCCAAGGCAACGTGTTTGAACTTCCAATTTCGTGAAATAACGAGTTTTTATCATGATATTGGATGTTATAAGCAGAAATTCATATCTCCGCAAAAAGTTGGGATTCTCCCATGATTTTCAATTTCAAATAGGTAAAAGGAACTCAAGAAACGGGAAAAAAACCTCACGATCCTGGAGAGAAACCAAGGCAACGTTTTTTCACTTCCAATTTCGTGAAAAAACGAGTTTTTATCATGAAATTGTATGTTATAAGGCGGAATTCATGTCTCCGCTGAAAATCGACCTTCCACCATGATCTTCAGTTCCAAATAGGCAAAAGAAACTGAAGAAACAGGGAGAAATTTCTCATTGCCCTCGAGAGACGCCAAGGCAACGTGTTTTCACTTCCAATTTCGTGAAAAAACGAGTATTTATCATGATATCGGATGTTATAAGCAGAAATTCATAAAGTTGGGATTCTCCCATGATTTTCAATTTCAAATAGGCAAAAGGAACACAAGAAATGGGAAAAAAACCTCACGACCCTGGAGAGAAACCAAGGCAACGTTTTTTCACTTCCAATTTCGTGAAAAAACGAGTTTTTATCATGAAATTGTATGTTATAAGGCGGAATTCATGTCTCCGCTGAAAATCGACCTTCCACCATGATCTTCAGTTCCAAATAGGCAAAAGAAACTGAAGAAACAGGGAGAAATTTCTCATTGCCCTCGAGAGACGCCAAGGCAACGTGTTTTCACTTACAATTTCGTGAAATAACGAGTTTATATCATGATACTGGAGGTTATAAGCAGAAATTCATATCTCCGCTAAAAGTCTGGATTCTCCCATGATTTTCAATTTCAAAAAGGCAAAAAGAATTCAAGAAACGGGAAAAAAAACCTCACGACCCTGGAGAGAAACCAAGGCAACGTTTTTTCACTTCCAATTTCGTGAAAAAACGAGTTTTTATCATGAAATTGTATGTTATAAGGCGGAATTCATGTCTCCGCTGCAAATCGACCTTCCACCATGATCTTCAGTTCCAAATAGGCGAAAGAAACTGAAGAAACAGGGAGAAATTTCTCATTGCCCTCGAGAGACGCCAAGGCAACGTGTTTTCACTTACAATTTCGTGAAATACCGAGTTTTTATCATGATATTGGATGTTATAAGCAGAAATTCATATCTCCGCTAAAAGTCTGGATTCTCCCATGATTTTCAATTTCAAAAAGGCGAAAGGAACTCAAGAAACGGTAAAAAAAACTCACGACCCTTGAGAGAAACCAAGGCAACGTTTTTTCACTTCCAATTTCGTGAAAAAACGAGTTTTTATCATGAAATTGTATGTTATAAGGCGGAATTCATGTCTCCGCTGAAAATCGACCTTCCACCATGATCTTCAGTTCCAAATAGGCAAAAAAAACTGAAGAAACAGGGAGAAATTTCTCATTGCCCTCGAGAGACGCCAAGGCAACGTGTTTTCACTTCCAATTTCGTGAAAAAACGAGTATTTATCATGATATTGGATGTTATAAGCAGAAATTCATATCTCCGCTAAAAGTCTGGATTCTCCAATGATTTTCAATTTCAAAAAGGCAAAAAGAACTCAAGAAACGGGAAAAAAACCTCACGATCCTGGAGAGAAACCAAGGCAACGTTTTTTCACTTCCAATTTCGTGAAAAAACGAGTTTTTATCATGAAATTGTATGTTATAAGGCGGAATTCATGTCTCCGCTGAAAATCGACCTTCCACCATGATCTTCAGTTCCAAATAGGCAAAAGAAACTGAAGAAATAGGGAGAAATTTCTCATTGCCCTCGAGAGACGCCAAGGCAACGTGTTTTCACTTCCAATTTCGTGAAAAAACGAGTATTTATCATGATATCGGATGTTATAAGTAGAAATTCATATCTCCGCTAAAAGTCGGGATTCTCCGATGATTTTCAATTTCAAATAGGCAAAAGGAACTCAAGAAACTGGAAAATAAACCTCACGACCCTGGAGAAAAACCAAGGCAACGTTTTTTCACTTCCAATTTCGTGAAAAAACGAGTTTTTATCATGAAATTGTATGTTATAAGGCGAAATTCACGTCTCCGCTGAAAATCGACATTCTGCCATGATTTTCAATTCCAAATAGGCAAAAGAAACTGAAGAAATATGGAAAAATTTCTCATTGCAATCGAGAGATGCCAAGGCAACGTGTTTGAACTTCCAATTTCGTGAAATAACGAGTTTTTATCATGATATTGGATGTTATAAGCAGAAATTCATATCTCCGCTAAAAGTCTGGATTCTCCAATGATTTTCAATTTCAAAAAGGCAAAAAGAACTCAAGAAACGGGAAAAAAACCTCACGACCCTGGAGAGAAACCAAGGCAACGTTTTTTCACTTCCAATTTCGTGAAAAAACGAGTTTTTATCATGAAATTGTATGTTATAAGGCGGAATTCATGTCTCCGCTGAAAATCGACCTTCCACCATGATCTTCAGTTCCAAATAGGCAAAAGAAACTGAAGAAACAGGGAGAAATTTCTCATTGCCCTCGAGAGACGCCAAGGCAACGTGTTTTCACTTCCAATTTCGTGAAAAAACGAGTATTTATCATGATATCGGATGTTATAAGTAGAAATTCATATCTCCGCTAAAAGTCGGGATTCTCCGATGATTTTCAATTTCAAATAGGCAAAAGGAACTCAAGAAACTGGAAAATAAACCTCACGACCCTGGAGAAAAACCAAGGCAACGTTTTTTCACTTCTAATTTCGTGAAAAAACGAATTTTTATCATGAAATTGTATGTTATAAGGCGAAATTCATGTCTCCGCCGAAAATCGACCTTCCACCATGATCTTCAGTTCCAAATAGGCGAAAGAAACTGAAGAAACAGGGAGAAATTTCTCATTGCCCTCGAGAGACGCCAAGGCAACGTGTTTTCACTTACAATTTCGTGAAATAACGAGTTTTTATCATGATATTGGATGTTATAAGCAGAAATTCATATCTCCGCTAAAAGTCTGGATTCTCCCATGATTTTCAATTTCAAAAAGGCGAAAGGAACTCAAGAAACGGTAAAAAAAACTCACGACCCTGGAGAGAAACCAAGGCAACGTTTTTTCACTTCCAATTTCGTGAAAAAACGAGTTTTTATCATGAAATTGTATGTTATAAGGCGAAATTCATGTCTCCGCTGAAAATCGACCTTCCACCAAGATCTTCAGTTCCAAATAGGCAAAAGAAACTGAAGAAACAGGGAGAAATTTCTCATTGCCCTCGAGAGACGCCAAGGCAACGTGTTTTCACTTACAATTTCGTGAAATAACGAGTTTTTATCATGATATTGGATGTTATAAGCAGAAATTCATATCTCCGCTAAAAGTTGGGATTCTCCCATGATTTTCAATTTCAAATAGGTAAAAGGAACTCAAGAAACGGGAAAAAAACCTCACGATCCTGGAGAGAAACCAAGGCAACGTTTTTTCACTTCCAATTTCGTGAAAAAACGAGTTTTTATCATGAAATTGTATGTTATAAGGCGGAATTCATGTCTCCGCTGAAAATCGACCTTCCACCATGATCTTCAGTTCCAAATAGGCAAAAGAAACTGAAGAAACAGGGAGAAATTTCTCATTGCCCTCGAGAGGCGCCAAGGCAACGTGTTTTCACTTCCAATTTCGTGAAAAAACGAGTATTTATCATGATATTGGATGTTATAAGCAGAAATTCATATCTCCGCTAAAAGTCTGGATTCTCCCATGATTTTCAATTTCAAAAAGGCGAAAGGAACTCAAGAAACGGTAAAAAAAACTCACGACCCTGGAGAGAAACCAAGGCAACGTTTTTTCACTTCCAATTTCGTGAAAAAACGAGTTTTTATCATGAAATTGTATGTTATAAGGCGGAATTCATGTCTCCGCTGAAAATCGACCTTCCACCATGATCTTCAGTTCCAAATAGGCAAAAGAAACTGAAGAAACAGGGAGAAATTTCTCATTGCCCTCGAGAGGCGCCAAGGCAACGTGTTTTCACTTACAATTTCGTGAAATAACGAGTTTTTATCATGATACTGGATGTTATAAGCAGAAATTCATATCTCCGCTAAAAGTCTGGATTCTCCCATGATTTTCAATTTCAAAAAGGCAAAAAGAATTCAAGAAACGGGAAAAAAACATCACGACCCTGGAGAGAAACCAAGGCAACGTTTTTTCACTTCCAATTTCGTGAAAAAACGAGTTTTTATCATGAAATTGTATGTTATAAGGCGAAATTCCTGTCTCCGCTGAAAATCGACCTTCCACCATGATCTTCAGTTCCAAATAGGCAAAAGAAACTGAAGAAACAGGGAGAAATTTCTCATTGCCCTCGAGAGGCGCCAAGGCAACGTGTTTTCACTTACAATTTCGTGAAATAACGAGTTTTTATCATGATACTGGATGTTATAAGCAGAAATTCATATCTCCGCTAAAAGTCTGGATTCTCCCATGATTTTCAATTTCAAAAAGGCAAAAAGAACTCAAGAAACGGGAAAAAAACCTCACGATCCTGGAGAGAAACCAAGGCAACGTTTTTTCACTTCCAATTTCGTGAAAAAACGAGTTTTTATCATGAAATTGTATGTTATAAGGCGGAATTCATGTCTCCGCTGAAAATCGACCTTCCACCATGATCTTCAGTTCCAAATAGGCAAAAGAAACTGAAGAAACAGGGAGAAATTTCTCATTGCCCTCGAGAGGCGCCAAGGCAACGTGTTTTCACTTCCAATTTCGTGAAAAAACGAGTATTTATCATGATATTGGATGTTATAAGCAGAAATTCATATCTCCGCTAAAAGTCTGGATTCTCCCATGATTTTCAATTTCAAAAAGGCGAAAGGAACTCAAGAAACGGTAAAAAAAACTCACGACCCTGGAGAGAAACCAAGGCAACGTTTTTTCACTTCCAATTTCGTGAAAAAACGAGTTTTTATCATGAAATTGTATGTTATAAGGCGGAATTCATGTCTCCGCTGAAAATCGACCTTCCACCATGATCTTCAGTTCCAAATAGGCAAAAGAAACTGAAGAAACAGGGAGAAATTTCTCATTGCCCTCGAGAGGCGCCAAGGCAACGTGTTTTCACTTACAATTTCGTGAAATAACCAGTTTTTATCATGATACTGGATGTTATAAGCAGAAATTCATATCTCCGCTAAAAGTCTGGATTCTCCCATGATTTTCAATTTCAAAAAGGCAAAAAGAATTCAAGAAACGGGAAAAAAACATCACGACCCTGGAGAGAAACCAAGGCAACGTTTTTTCACTTCCAATTTCGTGAAAAAACGAGTTTTTATCATGAAATTGTATGTTATAAGGCGAAATTCCTGTCTCCGCTGAAAATCGACCTTCCACCATGATCTTCAGTTCCAAATAGGCAAAAGAAACTGAAGAAACAGGGAGAAATTTCTCATTGCCCTCGAGAGGCGCCAAGGCAACGTGTTTTCACTTACAATTTCGTGAAATAACGAGTTTTTATCATGATACTGGATGTTATAAGCAGAAATTCATATCTCCGCTAAAAGTCTGGATTCTCCCATGATTTTCAATTTCAAAAAGGCAAAAAGAACTCAAGAAACGGAAAAAAAAACCTCACGACCCTAGAGAGAAACCAAGGCAACGTTTTTTCACTTCCAATTTCGTGAAAAAACGAGTTTTTATCATGAAATTGTATGTTATAAGGCGAAATTCATGTCCCCGCTGAAAATCGACCTTCCACCATGATCTTCAGTTCCAAATAGGCGAAAGAAACTGAAGAAACAGGGAGAAATTTCTCATTGCCCTCGAGAGACGCCAAGGCAACGTGTTTTCACTTCCAATTTCGTGAAAAAACGAGTATTTATCATGATATTGGATGTTATAAGCAGAAATTCATATCTCCGCTAAAAGTCTGGATTCTCCCATGATTTTCAATTTCAAAAAGGCGAAAGGAACTCAAGAAACGGTAAAAAAAACTCAGGACCCTTGAGAGAAACCAAGGCAACGTTTTTTCACTTCCAATTTCGTGAAAAAACGAGTTTTTATCATGAAATTGTATGTTATAAGGCGAAATTCATGTCTCCGCTGAAAATCGACCTTCCACCATGATCTTCAGTTCCAAATAGGCAAAAGAAACTGAAGAAACAGGGAGAAATTTCTCATTGCCCTCGAGAGACGCCAAGGCAACGTGTTTTCACTTACAATTTCGTGGAATACCGAGTTTTTATCATGATATTGGATGTTATAAGCAGAAATTCATATCTCCGCTAAAAGTCTGGATTCTCCTATGATTTTCAATTTCAAAAAGGCGAAAGGAACTCAAGAAACGGTAAAAAAAACTCACGACCCTGGAGAGAAACCAAGGCAACGTTTTTTCACTTCCAATTTCGTGAAAAAACGAGTTTTTATCATGAAATTGTATGTTATAAGGCGGAATTCATGTCTCCGCTGAAATCGACCTTCCACCATGATCTTCAGTTCCAAATAGGCAAAAGAAACTGAAGAAACAGGGAGAAATTTCTCATTGCCCTCGAGAGACGCCAAGGCAACGTGTTTTCACTTCCAATTTCGTGAAAAAACGAGTATTTATCATGATATCGGATGTTATAAGTAGAAATTCATATCTCCGCTAAAAGTCGGGATTCTCCGATGATTTTCAATTTCAAATAGGCAAAAGGAACTCAAGAAACTGGAAAATAAACCTCACGACCCTGGAGAAAAACCAAGGCAACGTTTTTTCACTTCTAATTTCGTGAAAAAACGAATTTTTATCATGAAATTGTATGTTATAAGGCGAAATTCATGTCTCCGCCGAAAATCGACCTTCCACCATGATCTTCAGTTCCAAATAGGCGAAAGAAACTGAAGAAACAGGGAGAAATTTCTCATTGCCCTCGAGAGACGCCAAGGCAACGTGTTTTCACTTACAATTTCGTGAAATAACGAGTTTTTATCATGATATTGGATGTTATAAGCAGAAATTCATATCTCCGCTAAAAGTCTGGATTCTCCCATGATTTTCAATTTCAAAAAGGCGAAAAGAACTCAATAAACGGAAAGAAAACCTCACGACCCTAGAGAGAAACCAAGGCAACGTTTTTTCACTTCCAATTTCGTGAAAAAACGAGTTTTTATCATGAAATTGTATGTTATAAGGCGGAATTCATGTCTCCGCTGAAAATCGACCTTCCACCATGATCTTCAGTTCCAAATAGGCAAAAGAAACTGAAGAAACAGGGAGAAATTTCTCATTGCCCTCGAGAGACGCCAAGGCAACGTGTTTTCACTTACAATTTCGTGAAATAACGAGTTTTTATCATGATACTGGATGTTATAAGCAGAAATTCATATCTCCGCTAAAAGTCTGGATTCTCCCATGATTTTCAATTTCAAAAAGGCAAAAAGAATTCAAGAAACGGGAAAAAAAACCTCACGACCCTGGAGAGAAACCAAGGCAACGTTTTTTCACTTCCAATTTCGTGAAAAAACGAGTTTTTATCATGAAATTGTATGTTATAAGGCGAAATTCATGTCTCCGCTGAAAATCGACCTTCCACCATGATCTTCAGTTCCAAATAGGCAAAAGAAACTGAAGAAACAGGGAGAAATTTCTCATTGCCCTCGAGAGACGCCAAGGCAACGTGTTTTCACTTACAATTTCGTGAAAAAACGAGTATTTATCATGATATCGGATGTTATAAGCAGAAATTCATAAAGTTGGGATTCTCCCATGATTTTCAATTTCAAATAGGCAAAAGGAACACAAGAAATGGGAAAAAAACCTCACGACCCTGGAGAGAAACCAAGGCAACGTTTTTTCACTTCCAATTTCGTGAAAAAACGAGTTTTTATCATGAAATTGTATGTTATAAGGCGGAATTCATGTCTCCGCTGAAAATCGACCTTCCACCATGATCTTCAGTTCCAAATAGGCAAAAGAAACTGAAGAAACAGGGAGAAATTTCTCATTGCCCTCGAGAGACGCCAAGGCAACGTGTTTTCACTTCCAATTTCGTGAAAAAACGAGTATTTATCATGATATTGGATGTTATAAGCAGAAATTCATATCTCCGCTAAAAGTATGGATTCTCCAATGATTTTCAATTTCAAAAAGGCAAAAAGAACTCAAGAAACGGGAAAAAAACCTCACGATCCTGGAGAGAAACCAAGGCAACGTTTTTTCACTTCCAATTTCGTGAAAAAACGAGTTTTTATCATGAAATTGTATGTTATAAGGCGGAATTCATGTCTCCGCTGAAAATCGACCTTCCACCATGATCTTCAGTTCCAAATAGGCAAAAGAAACTGAAGAAACAGGGAGAAATTTCTCATTGCCCTCGAGAGACGCCAAGGCAACGTGTTTTCACTTCCAATTTCGTGAAAAAACGAGTATTTATCATGATATCGGATGTTATAAGTAGAAATTCATATCTCCGCTAAAAGTCGGGATTCTCCGATGATTTTCAATTTCAAATAGGCAAAAGGAACTCAAGAAACTGGAAAATAAACCTCACGACCCTGGAGAAAAACCAAGGCAACGTTTTTTCACTTCTAATTTCGTGAAAAAACGAATTTTTATCATGAAATTGTATGTTATAAGGCGAAATTCATGTCTCCGCCGAAAATCGACCTTCCACCATGATCTTCAGTTCCAAATAGGCGAAAGAAACTGAAGAAACAGGGAGAAATTTCTCATTGCCCTCGAGAGACGCCAAGGCAACGTGTTTTCACTTACAATTTCGTGAAATAACGAGTTTTTATCATGATATTGAATGTTATAAGCAGAAATTCATATCTCCGCTAAAAGTCTGGATTCTCCCATGATTTTCAATTTCAAAAAGGCGAAAAGAACTCAATAAACGGAAAGAAAACCTCACGACCCTAGAGAGAAACCAAGGCAACGTTTTTTCACTTCCAATTTCGTGAAAAAACGAGTTTTTATCATGAAATTGTTAGTTATAAGGCGAAATTCATGTCTCCGCTGCAAATCGACCTTCCACCATGATCTTCAGTTCCAAATAGGCGAAAGAAACTGAAGAAACAGGGAGAAATTTCTCATTGCCCTCGAGAGACGCCAAGGCAACGTGTTTTCACTTCCAATTTCGTGAAAAAACGAGTATTTATCATGATATTGGATGTTATAAGCAGAAATTCATATCTCCGCTAAAAGTCTGGATTCTCCCATGATTTTCAATTTCAAAAAGGCGAAAGGAACTCAAGAAACGGTAAAAAAAACTCACGACCCTGGAGAGAAACCAAGGCAACGTTTTTTCACTTCCAATTTCGTGAAAAAACGAGTTTTTATCATGAAATTGTATGTTATAAGGCGAAATTCATGTCTCCGCTGAAAATCGACCTTCCACCATGATCTTCAGTTCCAAATAGGCAAAAGAAACTGAAGAAACAGGGAGAAATTTCTCATTGCCCTCGAGAGACGCCAAGGCAACGTGTTTTCACTTCCAATTTCGTGAAAAAACGAGTATTTATCATGATATTGGATGTTATAAGCAGAAATTCATATCTCCGCTAAAAGTCTGGATTCTCCCATGATTTTCAATTTCAAATAGGCAAAAGGAACACAAGAAATGGGAAAAAAACCTCACGACCCTGGAGAGAAACCAAGGCAACGTTTTTTCACTTCCAATTTCGTGAAAAAACGAGTTTTTATCATGAAATTGTATGTTATAAGGCGGAATTCATGTCTCCGCTGAAAATCGACCTTCCACCATGATCTTCAGTTCCAAATAGGCAAAAGAAACTGAAGAAACAGGGAGAAATTTCTCATTGCCCTCGAGAGACGCCAAGGCAACGTGTTTTCACTTACAATTTCGTGAAATAACGAGTTTTTATCATGATACTGGATGTTATAAGCAGAAATTCATATCTCCGCTAAAAGTCTGGATTCTCCCATGATTTTCAATTTCAAAAAGGCAAAAAGAATTCAAGAAACGGGAAAAAAAACCTCACGACCCTGGTGAGAAACCAAGGCAACGTTTTTTCACTTCCAATTTCGTGAAAAAACGAGTTTTTATCATGAAATTGTATGTTATAAGGCGAAATTCATGTCTCCGCTGAAAATCGACCTTCCACCATGATCTTCAGTTCCAAATAGGCAAAAGAAACTGAAGAAACAGGGAGAAATTTCTCATTGCCCTCGAGAGACGCCAAGGCAACGTGTTTTCACTTACAATTTCGTGAAAAAACGAGTATTTATCATGATATCGGATGTTATAAGCAGAAATTCATAAAGTTGGGATTCTCCCATGATTTTCAATTTCAAATAGGCAAAAGGAACACAAGAAATGGGAAAAAAACCTCACGACCCTGGAGAGAAACCAAGGCAACGTTTTTTCACTTCCAATTTCGTGAAAAAACGAGTTTTTATCATGAAATTGTATGTTATAAGGCGGAATTCATGTCTCCGCTGAAAATCGACCTTCCACCATGATCTTCAGTTCCAAATAGGCAAAAGAAACTGAAGAAACAGGGAGAAATTTCTCATTGCCCTCGACAGACGCCAAGGCAACGTGTTTTCACTTACAATTTCGTGAAATAACGAGTTTTTATCATGATACTGGATGTTATAAGCAGAAATTCATATCTCCGCTAAAAGTCTGGATTCTCCCATGATTTTCAATTTCAAAAAGGCAAAAAGAATTCAAGAAACGGGAAAAAAAACCTCACGACCCTGGAGAGAAACCAAGGCAACGTTTTTTCACTTCCAATTTCGTGAAAAAACGAGTTTTTATCATGAAATTGTATGTTATAAGGCGAAATTCATGTCTCCGCTGAAAATCGACCTTCCACCATGATCTTCAGTTCCAAATAGGCAAAAGAAACTGAAGAAACAGGGAGAAATTTCTCATTGCCCTCGAGAGACGCCAAGGCAACGTGTTTTCACTTCCAATTTCGTGAAAAAACGAGTATTTATCATGATATCGGATGTTATAAGCAGAAATTCATAAAGTTGGGATTCTCCCATGATTTTCAATTTCAAATAGGCAAAAGGAACACAAGAAATGGGAAAAAAACCTCACGACCCTGGAGAGAAACCAAGGCAACGTTTTTTCACTTCCAATTTCGTGAAAAAACGAGTTTTTATCATGAAATTGTATGTTATAAGGCGAAATTCATGTCTCCGCTGAAAATCGACCTTCCACCATGATCTTCAGTTCCAAATAGGCAAAAGAAACTGAAGAAACAGGGAGAAATTTCTCATTGCCCTCGAGAGACGCCAAGGCAACGTGTTTTCACTTACAATTTCGTGAAAAAACGAGTATTTATCATGATATCGGATGTTATAAGCAGAAATTCATAAAGTTGGGATTCTCCCATGATTTTCAATTTCAAATAGGCAAAAGGAACACAAGAAATGGGAAAAAAACCTCACGACCCTGGAGAGAAACCAAGGCAACGTTTTTTCACTTCCAATTTCGTGAAAAAACGAGTTTTTATCATGAAATTGTATGTTATAAGGCGGAATTCATGTCTCCGCTGAAAATCGACCTTCCACCATGATCTTCAGTTCCAAATAGGCAAAAGAAACTGAAGAAACAGGGAGAAATTTCTCATTGCCCTCGAGAGACGCCAAGGCAACGTGTTTTCACTTCCAATTTCGTGAAAAAACGAGTATTTATCATGATATTGGATGTTATAAGCAGAAATTCATATCTCCGCTAAAAGTATGGATTCTCCAATGATTTTCAATTTCAAAAAGGCAAAAAGAACTCAAGAAACGGGAAAAAAACCTCACGATCCTGGAGAGAAACCAAGGCAACGTTTTTTCACTTCCAATTTCGTGAAAAAACGAGTTTTTATCATGAAATTGTATGTTATAAGGCGGAATTCATGTCTCCGCTGAAAATCGACCTTCCACCATGATCTTCAGTTCCAAATAGGCAAAAGAAACTGAAGAAACAGGGAGAAATTTCTCATTGCCCTCGAGAGACGCCAAGGCAACGTGTTTTCACTTCCAATTTCGTGAAAAAACGAGTATTTATCATGATATCGGATGTTATAAGTAGAAATTCATATCTCCGCTAAAAGTCGGGATTCTCCGATGATTTTCAATTTCAAATAGGCAAAAGGAACTCAAGAAACTGGAAAATAAACCTCACGACCCTGGAGAAAAACCAAGGCAACGTTTTTTCACTTCTAATTTCGTGAAAAAACGAATTTTTATCATGAAATTGTATGTTATAAGGCGAAATTCATGTCTCCGCCGAAAATCGACCTTCCACCATGATCTTCAGTTCCAAATAGGCGAAAGAAACTGAAGAAACAGGGAGAAATTTCTCATTGCCCTCGAGAGACGCCAAGGCAACGTGTTTTCACTTACAATTTCGTGAAATAACGAGTTTTTATCATGATATTGAATGTTATAAGCAGAAATTCATATCTCCGCTAAAAGTCTGGATTCTCCCATGATTTTCAATTTCAAAAAGGCGAAAAGAACTCAATAAACGGAAAGAAAACCTCACGACCCTAGAGAGAAACCAAGGCAACGTTTTTTCACTTCCAATTTCGTGAAAAAACGAGTTTTTATCATGAAATTGTTAGTTATAAGGCGAAATTCATGTCTCCGCTGCAAATCGACCTTCCACCATGATCTTCAGTTCCAAATAGGCGAAAGAAACTGAAGAAACAGGGAGAAATTTCTCATTGCCCTCGAGAGACGCCAAGGCAACGTGTTTTCACTTCCAATTTCGTGAAAAAACGAGTATTTATCATGATATCGGATGTTATAAGCAGAAATTCATAAAGTTGGGATTCTCCCATGATTTTCAATTTCAAATAGGCAAAAGGAACACAAGAAATGGGAAAAAAACCTCACGACCCTGGAGAGAAACCAAGGCAACGTTTTTTCACTTCCAATTTCGTGAAAAAACGAGTTTTTATCATGAAATTGTATGTTATAAGGCGGAATTCATGTCTCCGCTGAAAATCGACCTTCCACCATGATCTTCAGTTCCAAATAGGCAAAAGAAACTGAAGAAACAGGGAGAAATTTCTCATTGCCCTCGAGAGACGCCAAGGCAACGTGTTTTCACTTACAATTTCGTGAAATAACGAGTTTTTATCATGATACTGGATGTTATAAGCAGAAATTCATATCTCCGCTAAAAGTCTGGATTCTCCCATGATTTTCAATTTCAAAAAGGCAAAAAGAATTCAAGAAACGGGAAAAAAAACCTCACGACCCTGGTGAGAAACCAAGGCAACGTTTTTTCACTTCCAATTTCGTGAAAAAACGAGTTTTTATCATGAAATTGTATGTTATAAGGCGAAATTCATGTCTCCGCTGAAAATCGACCTTCCACCATGATCTTCAGTTCCAAATAGGCAAAAGAAACTGAAGAAACAGGGAGAAATTTCTCATTGCCCTCGAGAGACGCCAAGGCAACGTGTTTTCACTTACAATTTCGTGAAAAAACGAGTATTTATCATGATATCGGATGTTATAAGCAGAAATTCATAAAGTTGGGATTCTCCCATGATTTTCAATTTCAAATAGGCAAAAGGAACACAAGAAATGGGAAAAAAACCTCACGACCCTGGAGAGAAACCAAGGCAACGTTTTTTCACTTCCAATTTCGTGAAAAAACGAGTTTTTATCATGAAATTGTATGTTATAAGGCGGAATTCATGTCTCCGCTGAAAATCGACCTTCCACCATGATCTTCAGTTCCAAATAGGCAAAAGAAACTGAAGAAACAGGGAGAAATTTCTCATTGCCCTCGACAGACGCCAAGGCAACGTGTTTTCACTTACAATTTCGTGAAATAACGAGTTTTTATCATGATTCTGGATGTTATAAGCAGAAATTCATATCTCCGCTAAAAGTCTGGATTCTCCCATGATTTTCAATTTCAAAAAGGCAAAAAGAATTCAAGAAACGGGAAAAAAAACCTCACGACCCTGGAGAGAAACCAAGGCAACGTTTTTTCACTTCCAATTTCGTGAAAAAACGAGTTTTTATCATGAAATTGTATGTTATAAGGCGAAATTCATGTCTCCGCTGAAAATCGACCTTCCACCATGATCTTCAGTTCCAAATAGGCAAATGAAACTGAAGAAACAGGGAGAAATTTCTCATTGCCCTCGAGAGACGCCAAGGCAACGTGTTTTCACTTACAATTTCGTGAAATAACGAGTTTTTATCATGATACTGGATGTTATAAGCAGAAATTCATATCTCCGCTAAAAGTCTGGATTCTCCCATGATTTTCAATTTCAAAAAGGCAAAAAGAATTCAAGAAACGGGAAAAAAAACCTCACGACCCTGGAGAGAAACCAAGGCAACGTTTTTTCACTTCCAATTTCGTGAAAAAACGAGTTTTTATCATGAAATTGTATGTTATAAGGCGAAATTCATGTCTCCGCTGAAAATCGACCTTCCACCATGATCTTCAGTTCCAAATAGGCAAAAGAAACTGAAGAAACAGGGAGAAATTTCTCATTGCCCTCGAGAGACGCCAAGGCAACGTGTTTTCACTTCCAATTTCGTGAAAAAACGAGTATTTATCATGATATCGGATGTTATAAGCAGAAATTCATAAAGTTGGGATTCTCCCATGATTTTCAATTTCAAATAGGCAAAAGGAACACAAGAAATGGGAAAAAAACCTCACGACCCTGGAGAGAAACCAAGGCAACGTTTTTTCACTTCCAATTTCGTGAAAAAACGAGTTTTTATCATGAAATTGTATGTTATAAGGCGGAATTCATGTCTCCGCTGAAAATCGACCTTCCACCATGATCTTCAGTTCCAAATAGGCAAAAGAAACTGAAGAAACAGGGAGAAATTTCTCATTGCCCTCGAGAGACGCCAAGGCAACGTGTTTTCACTTACAATTTCGTGAAATAACGAGTTTTTATCATGATACTGGATGTTATAAGCAGAAATTCATATCTCCGCTAAAAGTCTGGATTCTCCCATGATTTTCAATTTCAAAAAGGCAAAAAGAATTCAAGAAACGGGAAAAAAAACCTCACGACCCTGGAGAGAAACCAAGGCAACGTTTTTTCACTTCCAATTTCGTGAAAAAACGAGTTTTTATCATGAAATTGTATGTTATAAGGCGAAATTCATGTCTCCGCTGAAAATCGACCTTCCACCATGATCTTCAGTTCCAAATAGGCAAAAGAAACTGAAGAAACAGGGAGAAATTTCTCATTGCCCTCGAGAGACGCCAAGGCAACGTGTTTTCACTTCCAATTTCGTGAAAAAACGAGTATTTATCATGATATCGGATGTTATAAGCAGAAATTCATAAAGTTGGGATTCTCCCATGATTTTCAATTTCAAATAGGCAAAAGGAACACAAGAAATGGGAAAAAAACCTCACGACCCTGGAGAGAAACCAAGGCAACGTTTTTTCACTTCCAATTTCGTGAAAAAACGAGTTTTTATCATGAAATTGTATGTTATAAGGCGGAATTCATGTCTCCGCTGAAAATCGACCTTCCACCATGATCTTCAGTTCCAAATAGGCAAAAGAAACTGAAGAAATATGGAAAAATTTCTCATTGCAATCGAGAGATGCCAAGGCAACGTGTTTGAACTTCCAATTTCGTGAAATAACGAGTTTTTATCATGATATTGGATGTTATAAGCAGAAATTCATATCTCCGCAAAAAGTTGGGATTCTCCCATGATTTTCAATTTCAAATAGGCAAAAGGAACACAAGAAATGGGAAAAAAACCTCACGACCCTGGAGAGAAACCAAGGCAACGTTTTTTCACTTCCAATTTCGTGAAAAAACGAGTTTTTATCATGAAATTGTATGTTATAAGGCGAAATTCATGTCTCCGCTGAAAATCGACCTTCCACCATGATCTTCAGTTCCAAATAGGCGAAAGAAACTGGAGAAACAGGGAGAAATTTCTCATTGCCCTCGAGAGACGCCAAGGCAACGTGTTTTCACTTCCAATTTCGTGAAAAAACGAGTATTTATCATGATATTGGATGTTATAAGCAGAAATTCATATCTCCGCTAAAAGTCTGGATTCTCCCATGATTTTCAATTTCAAAAAGGCGAAAGGAACTCAAGAAACGGGAAAAAAACCTCACGATCCTGGAGAGAAACCAAGGCAACGTTTTTTCACTTCCAATTTCGTGAAAAAACGAGTTTTTATCATGAAATTGTATGTTATAAGGCGGAATTCATGTCTCCGCTGAAAATCGACCTTCCACCATGATCTTCAGTTCCAAATAGGCAAAAGAAACTGAAGAAACAGGGAGAAATTTCTCATTGCCCTCGAGAGACGCCAAGGCAACGTGTTTTCACTTCCAATTTCGTGAAAAAACGAGTATTTATCATGATATTGGATGTTATAAGCAGAAATTCATATCTCCGCTAAAAGTCTGGATTCTCCAATGATTTTCAATTTCAAAAAGGCAAAAAGAACTCAAGAAACGGGAAAAAAACCTCACGATCCTGGAGAGAAACCAAGGCAACGTTTTTTCACTTCCAATTTCGTGAAAAAACGAGTTTTTATCATGAAATTGTATGTTATAAGGCGGAATTCATGTCTCCGCTGAAAATCGACCTTCCACCATGATCTTCAGTTCCAAATAGGCAAAAGAAACTGAAGAAACAGGGAGAAATTTCTCATTGCCCTCGAGAGACGCCAAGGCAACGTGTTTTCACTTCCAATTTCGTGAAAAAACGAGTATTTATCATGATATCGGATGTTATAAGTAGAAATTCATATCTCCGCTAAAAGTCGGGATTCTCCGATGATTTTCAATTTCAAATAGGCAAAAGGAACTCAAGAAACTGGAAAATAAACCTCACGACCCTGGAGAAAAACCAAGGCAACGTTTTTTCACTTCTAATTTCGTGAAAAAACGAATTTTTATCATGAAATTGTATGTTATAAGGCGAAATTCATGTCTCCGCCGAAAATCGACCTTCCACCATGATCTTCAGTTCCAAATAGGCGAAAGAAACTGAAGAAACAGGGAGAAATTTCTCATTGCCCTCGAGAGACGCCAAGGCAACGTGTTTTCACTTACAATTTCGTGAAATAACGAGTTTTTATCATGATATTGGATGTTATAAGCAGAAATTCATATCTCCGCTAAAAGTCTGGATTCTCCCATGATTTTCAATTTCAAAAAGGCGAAAAGAACTCAATAAACGGAAAGAAAACCTCACGACCCTAGAGAGAAACCAAGGCAACGTTTTTTCACTTCCAATTTCGTGAAAAAACGAGTTTTTATCATGAAATTGTATGTTATAAGGCGGAATTCATGTCTCCGCTGAAAATCGACCTTCCACCATGATCTTCAGTTCCAAATAGGCAAAAGAAACTGAAGAAACAGGGAGAAATTTCTCATTGCCCTCGAGAGGCGCCAAGGCAACGTGTTTTCACTTCCAATTTCGTGAAAAAACGAGTATTTATCATGATATTGGATGTTATAAGCAGAAATTCATATCTCCGCTAAAAGTCTGGATTCTCCCATGATTTTCAATTTCAAAAAGGCGAAAGGAACTCAAGAAACGGTAAAAAAAACTCACGACCCTGGAGAGAAACCAAGGCAACGTTTTTTCACTTCCAATTTCGTGAAAAAACGAGTTTTTATCATGAAATTGTATGTTATAAGGCGGAATTCATGTCTCCGCTGAAAATCGACCTTCCACCATGATCTTCAGTTCCAAATAGGCAAAAGAAACTGAAGAAACAGGGAGAAATTTCTCATTGCCCTCGAGAGGCGCCAAGGCAACGTGTTTTCACTTACAATTTCGTGAAATAACGAGTTTTTATCATGATACTGGATGTTATAAGCAGAAATTCATATCTCCGCTAAAAGTCTGGATTCTCCCATGATTTTCAATTTCAAAAAGGCAAAAAGAATTCAAGAAACGGGAAAAAAACATCACGACCCTGGAGAGAAACCAAGGCAACGTTTTTTCACTTCCAATTTCGTGAAAAAACGAGTTTTTATCATGAAATTGTATGTTATAAGGCGAAATTCATGTCTCCGCTGAAAATCGACCTTCCACCATGATCTTCAGTTCCAAATAGGCAAAAGAAACTGAAGAAACAGGGAGAAATTTCTCATTGCCCTCGAGAGGCGCCAAGGCAACGTGTTTTCACTTACAATTTCGTGAAATAACGAGTTTTTATCATGATACTGGATGTTATAAGCAGAAATTCATATCTCCGCTAAAAGTCTGGATTCTCCCATGATTTTCAATTTCAAAAAGGCAAAAAGAACTCAAGAAACGGAAAAAAAAACCTCACGACCCTAGAGAGAAACCAAGGCAACGTTTTTTCACTTCCAATTTCGTGAAAAAACGAGTTTTTATCATGAAATTGTATGTTATAAGGCGAAATTCATGTCCCCGCTGAAAATCGACCTTCCACCATGATCTTCAGTTCCAAATAGGCGAAAGAAACTGAAGAAACAGGGAGAAATTTCTCATTGCCCTCGAGAGACGCCAAGGCAACGTGTTTTCACTTCCAATTTCGTGAAAAAACGAGTATTTATCATGATATTGGATGTTATAAGCAGAAATTCATATCTCCGCTAAAAGTCTGGATTCTCCCATGATTTTCAATTTCAAAAAGGCGAAAGGAACTCAAGAAACGGTAAAAAAAACTCAGGACCCTTGAGAGAAACCAAGGCAACGTTTTTTCACTTCCAATTTCGTGAAAAAACGAGTTTTTATCATGAAATTGTATGTTATAAGGCGAAATTCATGTCTCCGCTGAAAATCGACCTTCCACCATGATCTTCAGTTCCAAATAGGCAAAAGAAACTGAAGAAACAGGGAGAAATTTCTCATTGCCCTCGAGAGACGCCAAGGCAACGTGTTTTCACTTACAATTTCGTGAAATACCGAGTTTTTATCATGATATTGGATGTTATAAGCAGAAATTCATATCTCCGCTAAAAGTCTGGATTCTCCTATGATTTTCAATTTCAAAAAGGCGAAAGGAACTCAAGAAACGGTAAAAAAAACTCACGACCCTGGAGAGAAACCAAGGCAACGTTTTTTCACTTCCAATTTCGTGAAAAAACGAGTTTTTATCATGAAATTGTATGTTATAAGGCGGAATTCATGTCTCCGCTGAAATCGACCTTCCACCATGATCTTCAGTTCCAAATAGGCAAAAGAAACTGAAGAAACAGGGAGAAATTTCTCATTGCCCTCGAGAGACGCCAAGGCAACGTGTTTTCACTTCCAATTTCGTGAAAAAACGAGTATTTATCATGATATCGGATGTTATAAGTAGAAATTCATATCTCCGCTAAAAGTCGGGATTCTCCGATGATTTTCAATTTCAAATAGGCAAAAGGAACTCAAGAAACTGGAAAATAAACCTCACGACCCTGGAGAAAAACCAAGGCAACGTTTTTTCACTTCTAATTTCGTGAAAAAACGAATTTTTATCATGAAATTGTATGTTATAAGGCGAAATTCATGTCTCCGCCGAAAATCGACCTTCCACCATGATCTTCAGTTCCAAATAGGCGAAAGAAACTGAAGAAACAGGGAGAAATTTCTCATTGCCCTCGAGAGACGCCAAGGCAACGTGTTTTCACTTACAATTTCGTGAAATAACGAGTTTTTATCATGATATTGGATGTTATAAGCAGAAATTCATATCTCCGCTAAAAGTCTGGATTCTCCCATGATTTTCAATTTCAAAAAGGCGAAAAGAACTCAATAAACGGAAAGAAAACCTCACGACCCTAGAGAGAAACCAAGGCAACGTTTTTTCACTTCCAATTTCGTGAAAAAACGAGTTTTTATCATGAAATTGTATGTTATAAGGCGGAATTCATGTCTCCGCTGAAAATCGACCTTCCACCATGATCTTCAGTTCCAAATAGGCAAAAGAAACTGAAGAAACAGGGAGAAATTTCTCATTGCCCTCGAGAGACGCCAAGGCAACGTGTTTTCACTTACAATTTCGTGAAATAACGAGTTTTTATCATGATACTGGATGTTATAAGCAGAAATTCATATCTCCGCTAAAAGTCTGGATTCTCCCATGATTTTCAATTTCAAAAAGGCAAAAAGAATTCAAGAAACGGGAAAAAAAACCTCACGACCCTGGAGAGAAACCAAGGCAACGTTTTTTCACTTCCAATTTCGTGAAAAAACGAGTTTTTATCATGAAATTGTATGTTATAAGGCGAAATTCATGTCTCCGCTGAAAATCGACCTTCCACCATGATCTTCAGTTCCAAATAGGCAAAAGAAACTGAAGAAACAGGGAGAAATTTCTCATTGCCCTCGAGAGACGCCAAGGCAACGTGTTTTCACTTACAATTTCGTGAAAAAACGAGTATTTATCATGATATCGGATGTTATAAGCAGAAATTCATAAAGTTGGGATTCTCCCATGATTTTCAATTTCAAATAGGCAAAAGGAACACAAGAAATGGGAAAAAAACCTCACGACCCTGGAGAGAAACCAAGGCAACGTTTTTTCACTTCCAATTTCGTGAAAAAACGAGTTTTTATCATGAAATTGTATGTTATAAGGCGGAATTCATGTCTCCGCTGAAAATCGACCTTCCACCATGATCTTCAGTTCCAAATAGGCAAAAGAAACTGAAGAAACAGGGAGAAATTTCTCATTGCCCTCGAGAGACGCCAAGGCAACGTGTTTTCACTTACAATTTCGTGAAATAACGAGTTTTTATCATGATACTGGATGTTATAAGCAGAAATTCATATCTCCGCTAAAAGTCTGGATTCTCCCATGATTTTCAATTTCAAAAAGGCAAAAAGAATTCAAGAAACGGGAAAAAAACATCACGACCCTGGAGAGAAACCAAGGCAACGTTTTTTCACTTCCAATTTCGTGAAAAAACGAGTTTTTATCATGAAATTGTATGTTATAAGGCGAAATTCATGTCTCCGCTGAAAATCGACCTTCCACCATGATCTTCAGTTCCAAATAGGCAAAAGAAACTGAAGAAACAGGGAGAAATTTCTCATTGCCCTCGAGAGGCGCCAAGGCAACGTGTTTTCACTTACAATTTCGTGAAATAACGAGTTTTTATCATGATACTGGATGTTATAAGCAGAAATTCATATCTCCGCTAAAAGTCTGGATTCTCCCATGATTTTCAATTTCAAAAAGGCAAAAAGAACTCAAGAAACGGAAAAAAAAACCTCACGACCCTAGAGAGAAACCAAGGCAACGTTTTTTCACTTCCAATTTCGTGAAAAAACAAGTTTTTATCATGAAATTGTATGTTATAAGGCGAAATTCATGTCCCCGCTGAAAATCGACCTTCCACCATGATCTTCAGTTCCAAATAGGCGAAAGAAACTGAAGAAACAGGGAGAAATTTCTCATTGCCCTCGAGAGACGCCAAGGCAACGTGTTTTCACTTCCAATTTCGTGAAAAAACGAGTATTTATCATGATATTGGATGTTATAAGCAGAAATTCATATCTCCGCTAAAAGTCTGGATTCTCCCATGATTTTCAATTTCAAAAAGGCGAAAGGAACTCAAGAAACGGTAAAAAAAACTCAGGACCCTTGAGAGAAACCAAGGCAACGTTTTTTCACTTCCAATTTCGTGAAAAAACGAGTTTTTATCATGAAATTGTATGTTATAAGGCGAAATTCATGTCTCCGCTGAAAATCGACCTTCCACCATGATCTTCAGTTCCAAATAGGCAAAAGAAACTGAAGAAACAGGGAGAAATTTCTCATTGCCCTCGAGAGACGCCAAGGCAACGTGTTTTCACTTACAATTTCGTGAAATACCGAGTTTTTATCATGATATTGGATGTTATAAGCAGAAATTCATATCTCCGCTAAAAGTCTGGATTCTCCTATGATTTTCAATTTCAAAAAGGCGAAAGGAACTCAAGAAACGGTAAAAAAAACTCACGACCCTGGAGAGAAACCAAGGCAACGTTTTTTCACTTCCAATTTCGTGAAAAAACGAGTTTTTATCATGAAATTGTATGTTATAAGGCGGAATTCATGTCTCCGCTGAAATCGACCTTCCACCATGATCTTCAGTTCCAAATAGGCAAAAGAAACTGAAGAAACAGGGAGAAATTTCTCATTGCCCTCGAGAGACGCCAAGGCAACGTGTTTTCACTTCCAATTTCGTGAAAAAACGAGTATTTATCATGATATCGGATGTTATAAGTAGAAATTCATATCTCCGCTAAAAGTCGGGATTCTCCGATGATTTTCAATTTCAAATAGGCAAAAGGAACTCAAGAAACTGGAAAATAAACCTCACGACCCTGGAGAAAAACCAAGGCAACGTTTTTTCACTTCTAATTTCGTGAAAAAACGAATTTTTATCATGAAATTGTATGTTATAAGGCGAAATTCATGTCTCCGCCGAAAATCGACCTTCCACCATGATCTTCAGTTCCAAATAGGCGAAAGAAACTGAAGAAACAGGGAGAAATTTCTCATTGCCCTCGAGAGACGCCAAGGCAACGTGTTTTCACTTACAATTTCGTGAAATAACGAGTTTTTATCATGATATTGGATGTTATAAGCAGAAATTCATATCTCCGCTAAAAGTCTGGATTCTCCCATGATTTTCAATTTCAAAAAGGCGAAAAGAACTCAATAAACGGAAAGAAAACCTCACGACCCTAGAGAGAAACCAAGGCAACGTTTTTTCACTTCCAATTTCGTGAAAAAACGAGTTTTTATCATGAAATTGTATGTTATAAGGCGGAATTCATGTCTCCGCTGAAAATCGACCTTCCACCATGATCTTCAGTTCCAAATAGGCAAAAGAAACTGAAGAAACAGGGAGAAATTTCTCATTGCCCTCGAGAGACGCCAAGGCAACGTGTTTTCACTTACAATTTCGTGAAATAACGAGTTTTTATCATGATACTGGATGTTATAAGCAGAAATTCATATCTCCGCTAAAAGTCTGGATTCTCCCATGATTTTCAATTTCAAAAAGGCAAAAAGAATTCAAGAAACGGGAAAAAAAACCTCACGACCCTGGAGAGAAACCAAGGCAACGTTTTTTCACTTCCAATTTCGTGAAAAAACGAGTTTTTATCATGAAATTGTATGTTATAAGGCGAAATTCATGTCTCCGCTGAAAATCGACCTTCCACCATGATCTTCAGTTCCAAATAGGCAAAAGAAACTGAAGAAACAGGGAGAAATTTCTCATTGCCCTCGAGAGACGCCAAGGCAACGTGTTTTCACTTACAATTTCGTGAAAAAACGAGTATTTATCATGATATCGGATGTTATAAGCAGAAATTCATAAAGTTGGGATTCTCCCATGATTTTCAATTTCAAATAGGCAAAAGGAACACAAGAAATGGGAAAAAAACCTCACGACCCTGGAGAGAAACCAAGGCAACGTTTTTTCACTTCCAATTTCGTGAAAAAACGAGTTTTTATCATGAAATTGTATGTTATAAGGCGGAATTCATGTCTCCGCTGAAAATCGACCTTCCACCATGATCTTCAGTTCCAAATAGGCAAAAGAAACTGAAGAAACAGGGAGAAATTTCTCATTGCCCTCGAGAGACGCCAAGGCAACGTGTTTTCACTTACAATTTCGTGAAATAACGAGTTTTTATCATGATACTGGATGTTATAAGCAGAAATTCATATCTCCGCTAAAAGTCTGGATTCTCCCATGATTTTCAATTTCAAAAAGGCAAAAAGAATTCAAGAAACGGGAAAAAAAACCTCACGACCCTGGAGAGAAACCAAGGCAACGTTTTTTCACTTCCAATTTCGTGAAAAAACGAGTTTTTATCATGAAATTGTATGTTATAAGGCGAAATTCATGTCTCCGCTGAAAATCGACCTTCCACCATGATCTTCAGTTCCAAATAGGCAAAAGAAACTGAAGAAACAGGGAGAAATTTCTCATTGCCCTCGAGAGACGCCAAGGCAACGTGTTTTCACTTACAATTTCGTGAAAAAACGAGTATTTATCATGATATCGGATGTTATAAGCAGAAATTCATAAAGTTGGGATTCTCCCATGATTTTCAATTTCAAATAGGCAAAAGGAACACAAGAAATGGGAAAAAAACCTCACGACCCTGGAGAGAAACCAAGGCAACGTTTTTTCACTTCCAATTTCGTGAAAAAACGAGTTTTTATCATGAAATTGTATGTTATAAGGCGGAATTCATGTCTCCGCTGAAAATCGACCTTCCACCATGATCTTCAGTTCCAAATAGGCAAAAGAAACTGAAGAAACAGGGAGAAATTTCTCATTGCCCTCGACAGACGCCAAGGCAACGTGTTTTCACTTACAATTTCGTGAAATAACGAGTTTTTATCATGATACTGGATGTTATAAGCAGAAATTCATATCTCCGCTAAAAGTCTGGATTCTCCCATGATTTTCAATTTCAAAAAGGCAAAAAGAATTCAAGAAACGGGAAAAAAAACCTCACGACCCTGGAGAGAAACCAAGGCAACGTTTTTTCACTTCCAATTTCGTGAAAAAACGAGTTTTTATCATGAAATTGTATGTTATAAGGCGAAATTCATGTCTCCGCTGAAAATCGACCTTCCACCATGATCTTCAGTTCCAAATAGGCAAAAGAAACTGAAGAAACAGGGAGAAATTTCTCATTGCCCTCGAGAGACGCCAAGGCAACGTGTTTTCACTTCCAATTTCGTGAAAAAACGAGTATTTATCATGATATCGGATGTTATAAGCAGAAATTCATAAAGTTGGGATTCTCCCATGATTTTCAATTTCAAATAGGCAAAAGGAACACAAGAAATGGGAAAAAAACCTCACGACCCTGGAGAGAAACCAAGGCAACGTTTTTTCACTTCCAATTTCGTGAAAAAACGAGTTTTTATCATGAAATTGTATGTTATAAGGCGAAATTCATGTCTCCGCTGAAAATCGACCTTCCACCATGATCTTCAGTTCCAAATAGGCGAAAGAAACTGAAGAAACAGGGAGAAATTTCTCATTGCCCTCGAGAGACGCCAAGGCAACGTGTTTTCACTTCCAATTTCGTGAAAAAACGAGTATTTATCATGATATTGGATGTTATAAGCAGAAATTCATATCTCCGCTAAAAGTCTGGATTCTCCCATGATTTTCAATTTCAAAAAGGCGAAAGGAACTCAAGAAACGGTAAAAAAAACTCACGACCCTTGAGAGAAACCAAGGCAACGTTTTTTCACTTCCAATTTCGTGAAAAAACGAGTTTTTATCATGAAATTGTATGTTATAAGGCGAAATTCATGTCTCCGCTGAAAATCGACCTTCCACCATGATCTTCAGTTCCAAATAGGCAAAAGAAACTGAAGAAATAGGGAAAAATTTCTCATTGCAATCGAGAGATGCCAAGGCAACGTGTTTGAACTTCCAATTTCGTGAAATAACGAGTTTTTATCATGATATTGGATGTTATAAGCAGAAATTCATATCTCCGCTAAAAGTCTGGATTCTCCCATGATTTTCAATTTCAAAAAGGCAAAAAGAATTCAAGAAACGGGAAAAAAAACCTCACGACCCTGGAGAGAAACCAAGGCAACGTTTTTTCACTTCCAATTTCGTGAAAAAACGAGTTTTTATCATGAAATTGTATGTTATAAGGCGAAATTCATGTCTCCGCTGAAAATCGACCTTCCACCATGATCTTCAGTTCCAAATAGGCAAAAGAAACTGAAGAAACAGGGAGAAATTTCTCATTGCCCTCGAGAGACGCCAAGGCAACGTGTTTTCACTTACAATTTCGTGAAAAAACGAGTATTTATCATGATATCGGATGTTATAAGCAGAAATTCATAAAGTTGGGATTCTCCCATGATTTTCAATTTCAAATAGGCAAAAGGAACACAAGAAATGGGAAAAAAACCTCACGACCCTGGAGAGAAACCAAGGCAACGTTTTTTCACTTCCAATTTCGTGAAAAAACGAGTTTTTATCATGAAATTGTATGTTATAAGGCGGAATTCATGTCTCCGCTGAAAATCGACCTTCCACCATGATCTTCAGTTCCAAATAGGCAAAAGAAACTGAAGAAACAGGGAGAAATTTCTCATTGCCCTCGAGAGACGCCAAGGCAACGTGTTTTCACTTACAATTTCGTGAAATAACGAGTTTTTATCATGATACTGGATGTTATAAGCAGAAATTCATATCTCCGCTAAAAGTCTGGATTCTCCCATGATTTTCAATTTCAAAAAGGCAAAAAGAATTCAAGAAACGGGAAAAAAACATCACGACCCTGGAGAGAAACCAAGGCAACGTTTTTTCACTTCCAATTTCGTGAAAAAACGAGTTTTTATCATGAAATTGTATGTTATAAGGCGAAATTCATGTCTCCGCTGAAAATCGACCTTCCACCATGATCTTCAGTTCCAAATAGGCAAAAGAAACTGAAGAAACAGGGAGAAATTTCTCATTGCCCTCGAGAGGCGCCAAGGCAACGTGTTTTCACTTACAATTTCGTGAAATAACGAGTTTTTATCATGATACTGGATGTTATAAGCAGAAATTCATATCTCCGCTAAAAGTCTGGATTCTCCCATGATTTTCAATTTCAAAAAGGCAAAAAGAACTCAAGAAACGGAAAAAAAAACCTCACGACCCTAGAGAGAAACCAAGGCAACGTTTTTTCACTTCCAATTTCGTGAAAAAACAAGTTTTTATCATGAAATTGTATGTTATAAGGCGAAATTCATGTCCCCGCTGAAAATCGACCTTCCACCATGATCTTCAGTTCCAAATAGGCGAAAGAAACTGAAGAAACAGGGAGAAATTTCTCATTGCCCTCGAGAGACGCCAAGGCAACGTGTTTTCACTTCCAATTTCGTGAAAAAACGAGTATTTATCATGATATTGGATGTTATAAGCAGAAATTCATATCTCCGCTAAAAGTCTGGATTCTCCCATGATTTTCAATTTCAAAAAGGCGAAAGGAACTCAAGAAACGGTAAAAAAAACTCAGGACCCTTGAGAGAAACCAAGGCAACGTTTTTTCACTTCCAATTTCGTGAAAAAACGAGTTTTTATCATGAAATTGTATGTTATAAGGCGAAATTCATGTCTCCGCTGAAAATCGACCTTCCACCATGATCTTCAGTTCCAAATAGGCAAAAGAAACTGAAGAAACAGGGAGAAATTTCTCATTGCCCTCGAGAGACGCCAAGGCAACGTGTTTTCACTTACAATTTCGTGAAATACCGAGTTTTTATCATGATATTGGATGTTATAAGCAGAAATTCATATCTCCGCTAAAAGTCTGGATTCTCCTATGATTTTCAATTTCAAAAAGGCGAAAGGAACTCAAGAAACGGTAAAAAAAACTCACGACCCTGGAGAGAAACCAAGGCAACGTTTTTTCACTTCCAATTTCGTGAAAAAACGAGTTTTTATCATGAAATTGTATGTTATAAGGCGGAATTCATGTCTCCGCTGAAATCGACCTTCCACCATGATCTTCAGTTCCAAATAGGCAAAAGAAACTGAAGAAACAGGGAGAAATTTCTCATTGCCCTCGAGAGACGCCAAGGCAACGTGTTTTCACTTCCAATTTCGTGAAAAAACGAGTATTTATCATGATATCGGATGTTATAAGTAGAAATTCATATCTCCGCTAAAAGTCGGGATTCTCCGATGATTTTCAATTTCAAATAGGCAAAAGGAACTCAAGAAACTGGAAAATAAACCTCACGACCCTGGAGAAAAACCAAGGCAACGTTTTTTCACTTCTAATTTCGTGAAAAAACGAATTTTTATCATGAAATTGTATGTTATAAGGCGAAATTCATGTCTCCGCCGAAAATCGACCTTCCACCATGATCTTCAGTTCCAAATAGGCGAAAGAAACTGAAGAAACAGGGAGAAATTTCTCATTGCCCTCGAGAGACGCCAAGGCAACGTGTTTTCACTTACAATTTCGTGAAATAACGAGTTTTTATCATGATATTGGATGTTATAAGCAGAAATTCATATCTCCGCTAAAAGTCTGGATTCTCCCATGATTTTCAATTTCAAAAAGGCGAAAAGAACTCAATAAACGGAAAGAAAACCTCACGACCCTAGAGAGAAACCAAGGCAACGTTTTTTCACTTCCAATTTCGTGAAAAAACGAGTTTTTATCATGAAATTGTATGTTATAAGGCGGAATTCATGTCTCCGCTGAAAATCGACCTTCCACCATGATCTTCAGTTCCAAATAGGCAAAAGAAACTGAAGAAACAGGGAGAAATTTCTCATTGCCCTCGAGAGACGCCAAGGCAACGTGTTTTCACTTACAATTTCGTGAAATAACGAGTTTTTATCATGATACTGGATGTTATAAGCAGAAATTCATATCTCCGCTAAAAGTCTGGATTCTCCCATGATTTTCAATTTCAAAAAGGCAAAAAGAATTCAAGAAACGGGAAAAAAAACCTCACGACCCTGGAGAGAAACCAAGGCAACGTTTTTTCACTTCCAATTTCGTGAAAAAACGAGTTTTTATCATGAAATTGTATGTTATAAGGCGAAATTCATGTCTCCGCTGAAAATCGACCTTCCACCATGATCTTCAGTTCCAAATAGGCAAAAGAAACTGAAGAAACAGGGAGAAATTTCTCATTGCCCTCGAGAGACGCCAAGGCAACGTGTTTTCACTTACAATTTCGTGAAAAAACGAGTATTTATCATGATATCGGATGTTATAAGCAGAAATTCATAAAGTTGGGATTCTCCCATGATTTTCAATTTCAAATAGGCAAAAGGAACACAAGAAATGGGAAAAAAACCTCACGACCCTGGAGAGAAACCAAGGCAACGTTTTTTCACTTCCAATTTCGTGAAAAAACGAGTTTTTATCATGAAATTGTATGTTATAAGGCGGAATTCATGTCTCCGCTGAAAATCGACCTTCCACCATGATCTTCAGTTCCAAATAGGCAAAAGAAACTGAAGAAACAGGGAGAAATTTCTCATTGCCCTCGAGAGACGCCAAGGCAACGTGTTTTCACTTACAATTTCGTGAAATAACGAGTTTTTATCATGATACTGGATGTTATAAGCAGAAATTCATATCTCCGCTAAAAGTCTGGATTCTCCCATGATTTTCAATTTCAAAAAGGCAAAAAGAATTCAAGAAACGGGAAAAAAAACCTCACGACCCTGGAGAGAAACCAAGGCAACGTTTTTTCACTTCCAATTTCGTGAAAAAACGAGTTTTTATCATGAAATTGTATGTTATAAGGCGAAATTCATGTCTCCGCTGAAAATCGACCTTCCACCATGATCTTCAGTTCCAAATAGGCAAAAGAAACTGAAGAAACAGGGAGAAATTTCTCATTGCCCTCGAGAGACGCCAAGGCAACGTGTTTTCACTTACAATTTCGTGAAAAAACGAGTATTTATCATGATATCGGATGTTATAAGCAGAAATTCATAAAGTTGGGATTCTCCCATGATTTTCAATTTCAAATAGGCAAAAGGAACACAAGAAATGGGAAAAAAACCTCACGACCCTGGAGAGAAACCAAGGCAACGTTTTTTCACTTCCAATTTCGTGAAAAAACGAGTTTTTATCATGAAATTGTATGTTATAAGGCGGAATTCATGTCTCCGCTGAAAATCGACCTTCCACCATGATCTTCAGTTCCAAATAGGCAAAAGAAACTGAAGAAACAGGGAGAAATTTCTCATTGCCCTCGACAGACGCCAAGGCAACGTGTTTTCACTTACAATTTCGTGAAATAACGAGTTTTTATCATGATACTGGATGTTATAAGCAGAAATTCATATCTCCGCTAAAAGTCTGGATTCTCCCATGATTTTCAATTTCAAAAAGGCAAAAAGAATTCAAGAAACGGGAAAAAAAACCTCACGACCCTGGAGAGAAACCAAGGCAACGTTTTTTCACTTCCAATTTCGTGAAAAAACGAGTTTTTATCATGAAATTGTATGTTATAAGGCGAAATTCATGTCTCCGCTGAAAATCGACCTTCCACCATGATCTTCAGTTCCAAATAGGCAAAAGAAACTGAAGAAACAGGGAGAAATTTCTCATTGCCCTCGAGAGACGCCAAGGCAACGTGTTTTCACTTCCAATTTCGTGAAAAAACGAGTATTTATCATGATATCGGATGTTATAAGCAGAAATTCATAAAGTTGGGATTCTCCCATGATTTTCAATTTCAAATAGGCAAAAGGAACACAAGAAATGGGAAAAAAACCTCACGACCCTGGAGAGAAACCAAGGCAACGTTTTTTCACTTCCAATTTCGTGAAAAAACGAGTTTTTATCATGAAATTGTATGTTATAAGGCGAAATTCATGTCTCCGCTGAAAATCGACCTTCCACCATGATCTTCAGTTCCAAATAGGCGAAAGAAACTGAAGAAACAGGGAGAAATTTCTCATTGCCCTCGAGAGACGCCAAGGCAACGTGTTTTCACTTCCAATTTCGTGAAAAAACGAGTATTTATCATGATATTGGATGTTATAAGCAGAAATTCATATCTCCGCTAAAAGTCTGGATTCTCCCATGATTTTCAATTTCAAAAAGGCGAAAGGAACTCAAGAAACGGTAAAAAAAACTCACGACCCTTGAGAGAAACCAAGGCAACGTTTTTTCACTTCCAATTTCGTGAAAAAACGAGTTTTTATCATGAAATTGTATGTTATAAGGCGAAATTCATGTCTCCGCTGAAAATCGACCTTCCACCATGATCTTCAGTTCCAAATAGGCAAAAGAAACTGAAGAAATAGGGAAAAATTTCTCATTGCAATCGAGAGATGCCAAGGCAACGTGTTTGAACTTCCAATTTCGTGAAATAACGAGTTTTTATCATGATATTGGATGTTATAAGCAGAAATTCATATCTCCGCTAAAAGTTGGGATTCTCCCATGATTTTCAATTTCAAATAGGTAAAAGGAACTCAAGAAACGGGAAAAAAACCTCACGATCCTGGAGAGAAACCAAGGCAACGTTTTTTCACTTCCAATTTCGTGAAAAAACGAGTTTTTATCATGAAATTGTATGTTATAAGGCGGAATTCATGTCTCCGCTGAAAATCGACCTTCCACCATGATCTTCAGTTCCAAATAGGCAAAAGAAACTGAAGAAACAGGGAGAAATTTCTCATTGCCCTCGAGAGACGCCAAGGCAACGTGTTTTCACTTCCAATTTCGTGAAAAAACGAGTATTTATCATGATATTGGATGTTATAAGCAGAAATTCATATCTCCGCTAAAAGTCTGGATTCTCCAATGATTTTCAATTTCAAAAAGGCAAAAAGAACTCAAGAAACGGGAAAAAAACCTCACGATCCTGGAGAGAAACCAAGGCAACGTTTTTTCACTTCCAATTTCGTGAAAAAACGAGTTTTTATCATGAAATTGTATGTTATAAGGCGGAATTCATGTCTCCGCTGAAAATCGACCTTCCACCATGATCTTCAGTTCCAAATAGGCAAAAGAAACTGAAGAAACAGGGAGAAATTTCTCATTGCCCTCGAGAGACGCCAAGGCAACGTGTTTTCACTTCCAATTTCGTGAAAAAACGAGTATTTATCATGATATCGGATGTTATAAGTAGAAATTCATATCTCCGCTAAAAGTCGGGATTCTCCGATGATTTTCAATTTCAAATAGGCAAAAGGAACTCAAGAAACTGGAAAATAAACCTCACGACCCTGGAGAAAAACCAAGGCAACGTTTTTTCACTTCTAATTTCGTGAAAAAACGAATTTTTATCATGAAATTGTATGTTATAAGGCGAAATTCATGTCTCCGCCGAAAATCGACCTTCCACCATGATCTTCAGTTCCAAATAGGCGAAAGAAACTGAAGAAACAGGGAGAAATTTCTCATTGCCCTCGAGAGACGCCAAGGCAACGTGTTTTCACTTACAATTTCGTGAAATAACGAGTTTTTATCATGATATTGGATGTTATAAGCAGAAATTCATATCTCCGCTAAAAGTCTGGATTCTCCCATGATTTTCAATTTCAAAAAGGCAAAAAGAATTCAAGAAACGGGAAAAAAAACCTCACGACCCTGGAGAGAAACCAAGGCAACGTTTTTTCACTTCCAATTTCGTGAAAAAACGAGTTTTTATCATGAAATTGTATGTTATAAGGCGGAATTCATGTCTCCGCTGCAAATCGACCTTCCACCATGATCTTCAGTTCCAAATAGGCGAAAGAAACTGAAGAAACAGGGAGAAATTTCTCATTGCCCTCGAGAGACGCCAAGGCAACGTGTTTTCACTTACAATTTCGTGAAATACCGAGTTTTTATCATGATATTGGATGTTATAAGCAGAAATTCATATCTCCGCTAAAAGTCTGGATTCTCCAATGATTTTCAATTTCAAAAAGGCAAAAAGAACTCAAGAAACGGGAAAAAAACCTCACGATCCTGGAGAGAAACCAAGGCAACGTTTTTTCACTTCCAATTTCGTGAAAAAACGAGTTTTTATCATGAAATTGTATGTTATAAGGCGGAATTCATGTCTCCGCTGAAAATCGACCTTCCACCATGATCTTCAGTTCCAAATAGGCAAAAGAAACTGAAGAAACAGGGAGAAATTTCTCATTGCCCTCGAGAGACGCCAAGGCAACGTGTTTTCACTTCCAATTTCGTGAAAAAACGAGTATTTATCATGATATCGGATGTTATAAGTAGAAATTCATATCTCCGCTAAAAGTCGGGATTCTCCGATGATTTTCAATTTCAAATAGGCAAAAGGAACTCAAGAAACTGGAAAATAAACCTCACGACCCTGGAGAAAAACCAAGGCAACGTTTTTTCACTTCCAATTTCGTGAAAAAACGAGTTTTTATCATGAAATTGTATGTTATAAGGCGAAATTCACGTCTCCGCTGAAAATCGACATTCTGCCATGATTTTCAATTCCAAATAGGCAAAAGAAACTGAAGAAATATGGAAAAATTTCTCATTGCAATCGAGAGATGCCAAGGCAACGTGTTTGAACTTCCAATTTCGTGAAATAACGAGTTTTTATCATGATATTGGATGTTATAAGCAGAAATTCATATCTCCGCTAAAAGTCTGGATTCTCCAATGATTTTCAATTTCAAAAAGGCAAAAAGAACTCAAGAAACGGGAAAAAAACCTCACGATCCTGGAGAGAAACCAAGGCAACGTTTTTTCACTTCCAATTTCGTGAAAAAACGAGTTTTTATCATGAAATTGTATGTTATAAGGCGGAATTCATGTCTCCGCTGAAAATCGACCTTCCACCATGATCTTCAGTTCCAAATAGGCAAAAGAAACTGACGAAACAGGGAGAAATTTCTCATTGCCCTCGAGAGACGCCAAGGCAACGTGTTTTCACTTCCAATTTCGTGAAAAAACGAGTATTTATCATGATATCGGATGTTATAAGTAGAAATTCATATCTCCGCTAAAAGTCGGGATTCTCCGATGATTTTCAATTTCAAATAGGCAAAAGGAACTCAAGAAACTGGAAAATAAACCTCACGACCCTGGAGAAAAACCAAGGCAACGTTTTTTCACTTCTAATTTCGTGAAAAAACGAATTTTTATCATGAAATTGTATGTTATAAGGCGAAATTCATGTCTCCGCCGAAAATCGACCTTCCACCATGATCTTCAGTTCCAAATAGGCGAAAGAAACTGAAGAAACAGGGAGAAATTTCTCATTGCCCTCGAGAGACGCCAAGGCAACGTGTTTTCACTTACAATTTCGTGAAATAACGAGTTTTTATCATGATATTGGATGTTATAAGCAGAAATTCATATCTCCGCTAAAAGTCTGGATTCTCCCATGATTTTCAATTTCAAAAAGGCGAAAGGAACTCAAGAAACGGTAAAAAAAACTCACGACCCTGGAGAGAAACCAAGGCAACGTTTTTTCACTTCCAATTTCGTGAAAAAACGAGTTTTTGTCATGAAATTGTATGTTATAAGGCGAAATTCATGTCTCCGCTGAAAATCGACCTTCCACCAAGATCTTCAGTTCCAAATAGGCAAAAGAAACTGAAGAAACAGGGAGGAATTTCTCATTGCCCTCGAGAGACGCCAAGGCAACGTGTTTTCACTTACAATTTCGTGAAATAACGAGTTTTTATCATGATATTGGATGTTATAAGCAGAAATTCATATCTCCGCTAAAAGTTGGGATTCTCCCATGATTTTCAATTTCAAATAGGTAAAAGGAACTCAAGAAACGGGAAAAAAACCTCACGATCCTGGAGAGAAACCAAGGCAACGTTTTTTCACTTCCAATTTCGTGAAAAAACGAGTTTTTATCATGAAATTGTATGTTATAAGGCGGAATTCATGTCTCCGCTGAAAATCGACCTTCCACCATGATCTTCAGTTCCAAATAGGCAAAAGAAACTGAAGAAACAGGGAGAAATTTCTCATTGCCCTCGAGAGGCGCCAAGGCAACGTGTTTTCACTTCCAATTTCGTGAAAAAACGAGTATTTATCATGATATTGGATGTTATAAGCAGAAATTCATATCTCCGCTAAAAGTCTGGATTCTCCCATGATTTTCAATTTCAAAAAGGCGAAAGGAACTCAAGAAACGGTAAAAAAAACTCACGACCCTGGAGAGAAACCAAGGCAACGTTTTTTCACTTCCAATTTCGTGAAAAAACGAGTTTTTATCATGAAATTGTATGTTATAAGGCGGAATTCATGTCTCCGCTGAAAATCGACCTTCCACCATGATCTTCAGTTCCAAATAGGCAAAAGAAACTGAAGAAACAGGGAGAAATTTCTCATTGCCCTCGAGAGGCGCCAAGGCAACGTGTTTTCACTTACAATTTCGTGAAATAACGAGTTTTTATCATGATACTGGATGTTATAAGCAGAAATTCACATCTCCGCTAAAAGTCTGGATTCTCCCATGATTTTCAATTTCAAAAAGGCAAAAAGAACTCAAGAAACGGAAAAAAAAACCTCACGACCCTAGAGAGAAACCAAGGCAACGTTTTTTCACTTCCAATTTCGTGAAAAAACGAGTTTTTATCATGAAATTGTATGTTATAAGGCGAAATTCATGTCCCCGTTGAAAATCGACCTTCCACCATGATCTTCAGTTCCAAATAGGCGAAAAAAACTGAAGAAACAGGGAGAAATTTCTCATTGCCCTCGAGAGACGCCAAGGCAACGTGTTTTCACTTCCAATTTCGTGAAAAAACGAGTATTTATCATGATATTGGATGTTATAAGCAGAAATTCATATCTCCGCTAAAAGTCTGGATTCTCCCATGATTTTCAATTTCAAAAAGGCGAAAGGAACTCAAGAAACGGTAAAAAAAACTCAGGACCCTTGAGAGAAACCAAGGCAACGTTTTTTCACTTCCAATTTCGTGAAAAAACGAGTTTTTATCATGAAATTGTATGTTATAAGGCGAAATTCATGTCTCCGCTGAAAATCGACCTTCCACCATGATCTTCAGTTCCAAATAGGCAAAAGAAACTGAAGAAACAGGGAGAAATTTCTCATTGCCCTCGAGAGACGCCAAGGCAACGTGTTTTCACTTACAATTTCGTGAAATACCGAGTTTTTATCATGATATTGGATGTTATAAGCAGAAATTCATATCTCCGCTAAAAGTCTGGATTCTCCTATGATTTTCAATTTCAAAAAGGCGAAAGGAACTCAAGAAACGGTAAAAAAAACTCACGACCCTGGAGAGAAACCAAGGCAACGTTTTTTCACTTCCAATTTCGTGAAAAAACGAGTTTTTATCATGAAATTGTATGTTATAAGGCGAAATTCATGTCTCCGCTGAAAATCGACATTCTGCCAGGATTTTCAATTCCAAATAGGCAAAAGAAACTGAAGAAATAGGGAAAAATTTCTCATTGCAATCGAGAGATGCCAAGGCAACGTGTTTGAACTTCCAATTTCGTGAAATAACGAGTTTTTATCATGATATTGGATGTTATAAGCAGAAATTCATATCTCCGCTAAAAGTTGGGATTCTCCCATGATTTTCAATTTCAAATAGGTAAAAGGAACTCAAGAAACGGGAAAAAAACCTCACGATCCTGGAGAGAAACCAAGGCAACGTTTTTTCACTTCCAATTTCGTGAAAAAACGAGTTTTTATCATGAAATTGTATGTTATAAGGCGGAATTCATGTCTCCGCTGAAAATCGACCTTCCACCATGATCTTCAGTTCCAAATAGGCGAAAGAAACTGAAGAAACAGGGAGAAATTTCTCATTGCCCTCGAGAGACGCCAAGGCAACGTGTTTTCACTTACAATTTCGTGAAATAACGAGTTTTTATCATGATATTGGATGTTATAAGCAGAAATTCATATCTCCGCTAAAAGTCTGGATTCTCCCATGATTTTCAATTTCAAAAAGGCAAAAAGAACTCAATAAACGGAAAGAAAACCTCACGACCCTAGAGAGAAACCAAGGCAACGTTTTTTCACTTCCAATTTCGTGAAAAAACGAGTTTTTATCATGAAATTGTTAGTTATAAGGCGAAATTCATGTCTCCGCTGAAAATCGACCTTCCACCATGATCTTCAGTTCCAAATAGGCAAAAGAAACTGAAGAAACAGGGAGAAATTTCTCATTGCCCTCGAGAGACGCCAAGGCAACGTGTTTTCACTTCCAATTTCGTGAAAAAACGAGTATTTATCATGATATTGGATGTTATAAGCAGAAATTCATATCTCCGCTATAAGTCTGGATTCTCCCATGATTTTCAATTTCAAAAAGGCGAAAGGAACTCAAGAAACGGTAAAAAAAACTCACGACCCTGGAGAGAAACCAAGGCAACGTTTTTTCACTTCCAATTTCGTGAAAAAACGAGTTTTTATCATGAAATTGTATGTTATAAGGCGAAATTCATGTCTCCGCTGAAAATCGACCTTCCACCATGATCTTCAGTTCCAAATAGGCAAAAGAAACTGAAGAAACAGGGAGAAATTTCTCATTGCCCTCGAGAGACGCCAAGGCAACGTGTTTTCACTTCCAATTTCGTGAAAAAACGAGTATTTATCATGATATCGGATGTTATAAGCAGAAATTCATAAAGTTGGGATTCTCCCATGATTTTCAATTTCAAATAGGCAAAAGGAACACAAGAAATGGGAAAAAAACCTCACGACCCTGGAGAGAAACCAAGGCAACGTTTTTTCACTTCCAATTTCGTGAAAAAACGAGTTTTTATCATGAAATTGTATGTTATAAGGCGGAATTCATGTCTCCGCTGAAAATCGACCTTCCACCATGATCTTCATTTCCAAATAGGCAAAAGAAACTGAAGAAACAGGGAGAAATTTCTCATTGCCCTCGAGAGACGCCAAGGCAACGTGTTTTCACTTCCAATTTCGTAAAAAAACGAGTATTTATCATGATATCGGATGTTATAAGCAGAAATTCATAAAGTTGGGATTCTCCCATGATTTTCAATTTCAAATAGGCAAAAGGAACACAAGAAATGGGAAAAAAACCTCACGACCCTGGAGAGAAACCAAGGCAACGTTTTTTCACTTCCAATTTCGTGAAAAAACGAGTTTTTATCATGAAATTGTATGTTATAAGGCGAAATTCATGTCTCCGCTGAAAATCGACCTTCCACCATGATCTTCAGTTCCAAATAGGCGAAAGAAACTGAAGAAACAGGGAGAAATTTCTCATTGCCCTCGAGAGACGCCAAGGCAACGTGTTTTCACTTCCAATTTCGTGAAAAAACGAGTATTTATCATGATATTGGATGTTATAAGCAGAAATTCATATCTCCGCTAAAAGTCTGGATTCTCCCATGATTTTCAATTTCAAAAAGGCGAAAGGAACTCAAGAAACGGTAAAAAAAACTCACGACCCTTGAGAGAAACCAAGGCAACGTTTTTTCACTTCCAATTTCGTGAAAAAACGAGTTTTTATCATGAAATTGTATGTTATAAGGCGAAATTCATGTCTCCGCTGAAAATCGACCTTCCACCATGATCTTCAGTTCCAAATAGGCAAAAGAAACTGAAGAAATAGGGAAAAATTTCTCATTGCAATCGAGAGATGCCAAGGCAACGTGTTTGAACTTCCAATTTCGTGAAATAACGAGTTTTTATCATGATATTGGATGTTATAAGCAGAAATTCATATCTCCGCTAAAAGTTGGGATTCTCCCATGATTTTCAATTTCAAATAGGTAAAAGGAACTCAAGAAACGGGAAAAAAACCTCACGATCCTGGAGAGAAACCAAGGCAACGTTTTTTCATTTCCAATTTCGTGAAAAAACGAGTTTTTATCATGAAATTGTATGTTATAAGGCGGAATTCATGTCTCCGCTGAAAATCGACCTTCCACCATGATCTTCAGTTCCAAATAGGCAAAAGAAACTGAAGAAACAGGGAGAAATTTCTCATTGCCCTCGAGAGACGCCAAGGCAACGTGTTTTCACTTCCAATTTCGTGAAAAAACGAGTATTTATCATGATATTGGATGTTATAAGCAGAAATTCATATCTCCGCTAAAAGTCTGGATTCTCCAATGATTTTCAATTTCAAAAAGGCAAAAAGAACTCAAGAAACGGGAAAAAAACCTCACGATCCTGGAGAGAAACCAAGGCAACGTTTTTTCACTTCCAATTTCGTGAAAAAACGAGTTTTTATCATGAAATTGTATGTTATAAGGCGGAATTCATGTCTCCGCTGAAAATCGACCTTCCACCATGATCTTCAGTTCCAAATAGGCAAAAGAAACTGAAGAAACAGGGAGAAATTTCTCATTGCCCTCGAGAGACGCCAAGGCAACGTGTTTTCACTTACAATTTCGTGAAATAACGAGTTTTTATCATGATATTGGATGTTATAAGCAGAAATTCATATCTCCGCTAAAAGTCTGGATTCTCCCATGATTTTCAATTTCAAAAAGGCGAAAAGAACTCAATAAACGGAAAGAAAACCTCACGACCCTAGAGAGAAACCAAGGCAACGTTTTTTCACTTCCAATTTCGTGAAAAAACGAGTTTTTATCATGAAATTGTTAGTTATAAGGCGAAATTCATGTCTCCGCTGAAAATCGACCTTCCACCATGATCTTCAGTTCCAAATAGGCAAAAGAAACTGAAGAAACAGGGAGAAATTTCTTATTGCCCTCGAGAGACGCCAAGGCAACGTGTTTTCACTTCCAATTTCGTGAAAAAACGAGTATTTATCATGATATTGGATGTTATAAGCAGAAATTCATATCTCCGCTACAAGTCTGGATTCTCCCATGATTTTCAATTTCAAAAAGGCGAAAGGAACTCAAGAAACGGTAAAAAAAACTCACGACCCTGGAGAGAAACCAAGGCAACGTTTTTTCACTTCCAATTTCGTGAAAAAACGAGTTTTTATCATGAAATTGTTAGTTATAAGGCGAAATTCATGTCTCCGCTGAAAATCGACCTTCCACCATGATCTTCAGTTCCAAATAGGCAAAAGAAACTGAAGAAACAGGGAGAAATTTCTTATTGCCCTCGAGAGACGCCAAGGCAACGTGTTTTCACTTCCAATTTCGTGAAAAAACGAGTATTTATCATGATATTGGATGTTATAAGCAGAAATTCATATCTCCGCTAAAAGTCTGGATTCTCCCATGATTTTCAATTTCAAAAAGGCGAAAGGAACTCAAGAAACGGTAAAAAAAACTCACGACCCTGGAGAGAAACCAAGGCAACGTTTTTTCACTTCCAATTTCGTGAAAAAACGAGTTTTTATCATGAAATTGTATGTTATAAGGCGAAATTCATGGCTCCGCTGAAAATCGACCTTCCACCATGATCTTCAGTTCCAAATAGGCAAAAGAAACTGAAGAAACAGGGAGAAATTTCTCATTGCCCTCGAGAGACGCCAAGGCAACGTGTTTTCACTTCCAATTTCGTGAAAAAACGAGTATTTATCATGATATCGGATGTTATAAGCAGAAATTCATAAAGTTGGGATTCTCCCATGATTTTCAATTTCAAATAGGCAAAAGGAACACAAGAAATGGGAAAAAAACCTCACGACCCTGGAGAGAAACCAAGGCAACGTTTTTTCACTTCCAATTTCGTGAAAAAACGAGTTTTTATCATGAAATTGTATGTTATAAGGCGGAATTCATGTCTCCGCTGAAAATCGACCTTCCACCATGATCTTCAGTTCCAAATAGGCAAAAGAAACTGAAGAAACAGGGAGAAATTTCTCATTGCCCTCGAGAGACGCCAAGGCAACGTGTTTTCACTTACAATTTCGTGAAATAACGAGTTTTTATCATGATACTGGATGTTATAAGCAGAAATTCATATCTCCGCTAAAAGTCTGGATTCTCCCATGATTTTCAATTTCAAAAAGGCAAAAAGAATTCAAGAAACGGGAAAAAAAACCTCACGACCCTGGAGAGAAACCAAGGCAACGTTTTTTCACTTCCAATTTCGTGAAAAAACGAGTTTTTATCATGAAATTGTATGTTATAAGGCGAAATTCATGTCTCCGCTGAAAATCGACCTTCCACCATGATCTTCAGTTCCAAATAGGCAAAAGAAACTGAAGAAACAGGGAGAAATTTCTCATTGCCCTCGAGAGACGCCAAGGCAACGTGTTTTCACTTACAATTTCGTGAAAAAACGAGTATTTATCATGATATCGGATGTTATAAGCAGAAATTCATAAAGTTGGGATTCTCCCATGATTTTCAATTTCAAATAGGCAAAAGGAACACAAGAAATGGGAAAAAAACCTCACGACCCTGGAGAGAAACCAAGGCAACGTTTTTTCACTTCCAATTTCGTGAAAAAACGAGTTTTTATCATGAAATTGTATGTTATAAGGCGGAATTCATGTCTCCGCTGAAAATCGACCTTCCACCATGATCTTCAGTTCCAAATAGGCAAAAGAAACTGAAGAAACAGGGAGAAATTTCTCATTGCCCTCGAGAGACGCCAAGGCAACGTGTTTTCACTTACAATTTCGTGAAATAACGAGTTTTTATCATGATACTGGATGTTATAAGCAGAAATTCATATCTCCGCTAAAAGTTGGGATTCTCCCATGATTTTCAATTTCAAATAGGTAAAAGGAACTCAAGAAACGGGAAAAAAACCTCACGATCCTGGAGAGAAACCAAGGCAACGTTTTTTCATTTCCAATTTCGTGAAAAAACGAGTTTTTATCATGAAATTGTATGTTATAAGGCGGAATTCATGTCTCCGCTGAAAATCGACCTTCCACCATGATCTTCAGTTCCAAATAGGCAAAAGAAACTGAAGAAACAGGGAGAAATTTCTCATTGCCCTCGAGAGACGCCAAGGCAACGTGTTTTCACTTACAATTTCGTGAAATAACGAGTTTTTATCATGATATTGGATGTTATAAGCAGAAATTCATATCTCCGCTAAAAGTCTGGATTCTCCCATGATTTTCAATTTCAAAAAGGCGAAAAGAACTCAATAAACGGAAAGAAAACCTCACGACCCTAGAGAGAAACCAAGGCAACGTTTTTTCACTTCCAATTTCGTGAAAAAACGAGTTTTTATCATGAAATTGTTAGTTATAAGGCGAAATTCATGTCTCCGCTGAAAATCGACCTTCCACCATGATCTTCAGTTCCAAATAGGCAAAAGAAACTGAAGAAACAGGGAGAAATTTCTTATTGCCCTCGAGAGACGCCAAGGCAACGTGTTTTCACTTCCAATTTCGTGAAAAAACGAGTATTTATCATGATATTGGATGTTATAAGCAGAAATTCATATCTCCGCTACAAGTCTGGATTCTCCCATGATTTTCAATTTCAAAAAGGCGAAAGGAACTCAAGAAACGGTAAAAAAAACTCACGACCCTGGAGAGAAACCAAGGCAACGTTTTTTCACTTCCAATTTCGTGAAAAAACGAGTTTTTATCATGAAATTGTTAGTTATAAGGCGAAATTCATGTCTCCGCTGAAAATCGACCTTCCACCATGATCTTCAGTTCCAAATAGGCAAAAGAAACTGAAGAAACAGGGAGAAATTTCTCATTGCCCTCGAGAGACGCCAAGGCAACGTGTTTTCACTTCCAATTTCGTGAAAAAACGAGTATTTATCATGATATCGGATGTTATAAGCAGAAATTCATAAAGTTGGGATTCTCCCATGATTTTCAATTTCAAATAGGCAAAAGGAACACAAGAAATGGGAGAAAAACCTCACGACCCTGGAGAGAAACCAAGGCAACGTTTTTTCACTTCCAATTTCGTGAAAAAACGAGTTTTTATCATGAAATTGTATGTTATAAGGCGGAATTCATGTCTCCGCTGAAAATCGACCTTCCACCATGATCTTCAGTTCCAAATAGGCAAAAGAAACTGAAGAAACAGGGAGAAATTTCTCATTGCCCTCGAGAGACGCCAAGGCAACGTGTTTTCACTTACAATTTCGTGAAATAACGAGTTTTTATCATGATACTGGATGTTATAAGCAGAAATTCATATCTCCGCTAAAAGTCTGGATTCTCCCATGATTTTCAATTTCAAAAAGGCAAAAAGAATTCAAGAAACGGGAAAAAAAACCTCACGACCCTGGAGAGAAACCAAGGCAACGTTTTTTCACTTCCAATTTCGTGAAAAAACGAGTTTTTATCATGAAATTGTATGTTATAAGGCGAAATTCATGTCTCCGCTGAAAATCGACCTTCCACCATGATCTTCAGTTCCAAATAGGCAAAAGAAACTGAAGAAACAGGGAGAAATTTCTCATTGCCCTCGAGAGACGCCAAGGCAACGTGTTTTCACTTACAATTTCGTGAAAAAACGAGTATTTATCATGATATCGGATGTTATAAGCAGAAATTCATAAAGTTGGGATTCTCCCATGATTTTCAATTTCAAATAGGCAAAAGGAACACAAGAAATGGGAAAAAAACCTCACGACCCTGGAGAGAAACCAAGGCAACGTTTTTTCACTTCCAATTTCGTGAAAAAACGAGTTTTTATCATGAAATTGTATGTTATAAGGCGGAATTCATGTCTCCGCTGAAAATCGACCTTCCACCATGATCTTCAGTTCCAAATAGGCAAAAGAAACTGAAGAAACAGGGAGAAATTTCTCATTGCCCTCGAGAGACGCCAAGGCAACGTGTTTTCACTTCCAATTTCGTGAAATAACGAGTTTTTATCATGATACTGGATGTTATAAGCAGAAATTCATATCTCCGCTAAAAGTCTGGATTCTCCCATGATTTTCAATTTCAAAAAGGCAAAAAGAATTCAAGAAACGGGAAAAAAAACCTCACGACCCTGGAGAGAAACCAAGGCAACGTTTTTTCACTTCCAATTTCGTGAAAAAACGAGTTTTTTTCATGAAATTGTATGTTATAAGGCGAAATTCATGTCTCCGCTGAAAATCGACCTTCCACCATGATCTTCAGTTCCAAATAGGCAAAAGAAACTGAAGAAACAGGGAGAAATTTCTCATTGCCCTCGAGAGACGCCAAGGCAACGTGTTTTCACTTCCAATTTCGTGAAAAAACGAGTATTTATCATGATATCGGATGTTATAAGCAGAAATTCATAAAGTTGGGATTCTCCCATGATTTTCAATTTCAAATAGGCAAAAGGAACACAAGAAATGGGAAAAAAACCTCACGACCCTGGAGAGAAACCTAGGCAACGTTTTTTCACTTCCAATTTCGTGAAAAAACGAGTTTTTATCATGAAATTGTATGTTATAAGGCGAAATTCATGTCTCCGCTGAAAATCGACCTTCCACCATGATCTTCAGTTCCAAATAGGCGAAAGAAACTGAAGAAACAGGGAGAAATTTCTCATTGCCCTCGAGAGACGCCAAGGCAACGTGTTTTCACTTACAATTTCGTGAAATAACGAGTTTTTATCATGATATTGGATGTTATAAGCAGAAATTCATATCTCCGCTAAAAGTCTGGATTCTCCCATGATTTTCAATTTCAAAAAGGCAAAAAGAACTTAATAAACGGAAAGAAAACCTCACGACCCTAGAGAGAAACCAAGGCAACGTTTTTTCACTTCCAATTTCGTGAAAAAACGAGTTTTTATCATGAAATTGTTAGTTATAAGGCGAAATTCATGTCTCCGCTGAAAATCGACCTTCCACCATGATCTTCAGTTCCAAATAGGCAAAAGAAACTGAAGAAACAGGGAGAAATTTCTCATTGCCCTCGAGAGACGCCAAGGCAACGTGTTTTCACTTCCAATTTCGTGAAAAAACGAGTATTTATCATGATATTGGATGTTATAAGCAGAAATTCATATCTCCGCTATAAGTCTGGATTCTCCCATGATTTTCAATTTCAAAAAGGCGAAAGGAACTCAAGAAACGGTAAAAAAAACTCACGACCCTGGAGAGAAACCAAGGCAACGTTTTTTCACTTCCAATTTCGTGAAAAAACGAGTTTTTATCATGAAATTGTATGTTATAAGGCGAAATTCATGTCTCCGCTGAAAATCGACCTTCCACCATGATCTTCAGTTCCAAATAGGCAAAAGAAACTGAAGAAACAGGGAGAAATTTCTCATTGCCCTCGAGAGACGCCAAGGCAACGTGTTTTCACTTCCAATTTCGTGAAAAAACGAGTATTTATCATGATATCGGATGTTATAAGCAGAAATTCATAAAGTTGGGATTCTCCCATGATTTTCAATTTCAAATAGGCAAAAGGAACACAAGAAATGGGAAAAAAACCTCACGACCCTGGAGAGAAACCAAGGCAACGTTTTTTCACTTCCAATTTCGTGAAAAAACGAGTTTTTATCATGAAATTGTATGTTATAAGGCGGAATTCATGTCTCCGCTGAAAATCGACCTTCCACCATGATCTTCAGTTCCAAATAGGCAAAAGAAACTGAAGAAACAGGGAGAAATTTCTCATTGCCCTCGAGAGACGCCAAGGCAACGTGTTTTCACTTACAATTTCGTGAAATAACGAGTTTTTATCATGATACTGGATGTTATAAGCAGAAATTCATATCTCCGTTAAAAGTCTGGATTCTCCCATGATTTTCAATTTCAAAAAGGCAAAAAGAATTCAAGAAACGGGAAAAAAAACCTCACGACCCTGGAGAGAAACCAAGGCAACGTTTTTTCACTTCCAATTTCGTGAAAAAACGAGTTTTTATCATGAAATTGTATGTTATAAGGCGAAATTCATGTCTCCGCTGAAAATCGACCTTCCACCATGATCTTCAGTTCCAAATAGGCAAAAGAAACTGAAGAAACAGGGAGAAATTTCTCATTGCCCTCGAGAGACGCCAAGGCAACGTGTTTTCACTTCCAATTTCGTGAAAAAACGAGTATTTATCATGATATCGGATGTTATAAGCAGAAATTCATAAAGTTGGGATTCTCCCATGATTTTCAATTTCAAATAGGCAAAAGGAACACAAGAAATGGGAAAAAAACCTCACGACCCTGGAGAGAAACCTAGGCAACGTTTTTTCACTTCCAATTTCGTGAAAAAACGAGTTTTTATCATGAAATTGTATGTTATAAGGCGAAATTCATGTCTCCGCTGAAAATCGACCTTCCACCATGATCTTCAGTTCCAAATAGGCGAAAGAAACTGAAGAAACAGGGAGAAATTTCTCATTGCCCTCGAGAGACGCCAAGGCAACGTGTTTTCACTTACAATTTCGTGAAATAACGAGTTTTTATCATGATATTGGATGTTATAAGCAGAAATTCATATCTCCGCTAAAAGTCTGGATTCTCCCATGATTTTCAATTTCAAAAAGGCAAAAAGAACTCAATAAACGGAAAGAAAACCTCACGACCCTAGAGAGAAACCAAGGCAACGTTTTTTCACTTCCAATTTCGTGAAAAAACGAGTTTTTATCATGAAATTGTATGTTATAAGGCGAAATTCATGTCTCCGCTGAAAATCGACCTTCCACCATGATCTTCAGTTCCAAATAGGCAAAAGAAACTGAAGAAACAGGGAGAAATTTCTCATTGCCCTCGAGAGACGCCAAGGCAACGTGTTTTCACTTCCAATTTCGTGAAAAAACGAGTATTTATCATGATATCGGATGTTATAAGCAGAAATTCATAAAGTTGGGATTCTCCCATGATTTTCAATTTCAAATAGGCAAAAGGAACACAAGAAATGGGAAAAAAACCTCACGACCCTGGAGAGAAACCAAGGCAACGTTTTTTCACTTCCAATTTCGTGAAAAAACGAGTTTTTATCATGAAATTGTATGTTATAAGGCGGAATTCATGTCTCCGCTGAAAATCGACCTTCCACCATGATCTTCAGTTCCAAATAGGCAAAAGAAACTGAAGAAACAGGGAGAAATTTCTCATTGCCCTCGAGAGATGCCAAGGCAACGTGTTTTCACTTACAATTTCGTGAAATAACGAGTTTTTATCATGATACTGGATGTTATAAGCAGAAATTCATATCTCCGTTAAAAGTCTGGATTCTCCCATGATTTTCAATTTCAAAAAGGCAAAAAGAATTCAAGAAACGGGAAAAAAAACCTCACGACCCTGGAGAGAAACCAAGGCAACGTTTTTTCACTTCCAATTTCGTGAAAAAACGAGTTTTTATCATGAAATTGTATGTTATAAGGCGAAATTCATGTCTCCGCTGAAAATCGACCTTCCACCATGATCTTCAGTTCCAAATAGGCAAAAGAAACTGAAGAAACAGGGAGAAATTTCTCATTGCCCTCGAGAGACGCCAAGGCAACGTGTTTTCACTTCCAATTTCGTGAAAAAACGAGTATTTATCATGATATCGGATGTTATAAGCAGAAATTCATAAAGTTGGGATTCTCCCATGATTTTCAATTTCAAATAGGCAAAAGGAACACAAGAAATGGGAAAAAAACCTCACGACCCTGGAGAGAAACCTAGGCAACGTTTTTTCACTTCCAATTTCGTGAAAAAACGAGTTTTTATCATGAAATTGTATGTTATAAGGCGAAATTCATGTCTCCGCTGAAAATCGACCTTCCACCATGATCTTCAGTTCCAAATAGGCGAAAGAAACTGAAGAAACAGGGAGAAATTTCTCATTGCCCTCGAGAGACGCCAAGGCAACGTGTTTTCACTTACAATTTCGTGAAATAACGAGTTTTTATCATGATATTGGATGTTATAAGCAGAAATTCATATCTCCGCTAAAAGTCTGGATTCTCCCATGATTTTCAATTTCAAAAAGGCAAAAAGAACTCAATAAACGGAAAGAAAACCTCACGACCCTAGAGAGAAACCAAGGCAACGTTTTTTCACTTCCAATTTCGTGAAAAAACGAGTTTTTATCATGAAATTGTATGTTATAAGGCGAAATTCATGTCTCCGCTGAAAATCGACCTTCCACCATGATCTTCAGTTCCAAATAGGCAAAAGAAACTGAAGAAACAGGGAGAAATTTCTCATTGCCCTCGAGAGACGCCAAGGCAACGTGTTTTCACTTCCAATTTCGTGAAAAAACGAGTATTTATCATGATATCGGATGTTATAAGCAGAAATTCATAAAGTTGGGATTCTCCCATGATTTTCAATTTCAAATAGGCAAAAGGAACACAAGAAATGGGAAAAAAACCTCACGACCCTGGAGAGAAACCAAGGCAACGTTTTTTCACTTCCAATTTCGTGAAAAAACGAGTTTTTATCATGAAATTGTATGTTATAAGGCGGAATTCATGTCTCCGCTGAAAATCGACCTTCCACCATGATCTTCAGTTCCAAATAGGCAAAAGAAACTGAAGAAACAGGGAGAAATTTCTCATTGCCCTCGAGAGACGCCAAGGCAACGTGTTTTCACTTACAATTTCGTGAAATAACGAGTTTTTATCATGATACTGGATGTTATAAGCAGAAATTCATATCTCCGTTAAAAGTCTGGATTCTCCCATGATTTTCAATTTCAAAAAGGCAAAAAGAATTCAAGAAACGGGAAAAAAAACCTCACGACCCTGGAGAGAAACCAAGGCAACGTTTTTTCACTTCCAATTTCGTGAAAAAACGAGTTTTTATCATGAAATTGTATGTTATAAGGCGAAATTCATGTCTCCGCTGAAAATCGACCTTCCACCATGATCTTCAGTTCCAAATAGGCAAAAGAAACTGAAGAAACAGGGAGAAATTTCTCATTGCCCTCGAGAGACGCCAAGGCAACGTGTTTTCACTTCCAATTTCGTGAAAAAACGAGTATTTATCATGATATCGGATGTTATAAGCAGAAATTCATAAAGTTGGGATTCTCCCATGATTTTCAATTTCAAATAGGCAAAAGGAACACAAGAAATGGGAAAAAAACCTCACGACCCTGGAGAGAAACCAAGGCAACGTTTTTTCACTTCCAATTTCGTGAAAAAACGAGTTTTTATCATGAAATTGTATGTTATAAGGCGAAATTCATGTCTCCGCTGAAAATCGACCTTCCACCATGATCTTCAGTTCCAAATAGGCGAAAGAAACTGAAGAAACAGGGAGAAATTTCTCATTGCCCTCGAGAGACGCCAAGGCAACGTGTTTTCACTTCCAATTTCGTGAAAAAACGAGTATTTATCATGATATTGGATGTTATAAGCAGAAATTCATATCTCCGCTAAAAGTCTGGATTCTCCCATGATTTTCAATTTCAAAAAGGCGAAAGGAACTCAAGAAACGGTAAAAAAAACTCACGACCCTTGAGAGAAACCAAGGCAACGTTTTTTCACTTCCAATTTCGTGAAAAAACGAGTTTTTATCATGAAATTGTATGTTATAAGGCGAAATTCATGTCTCCGCTGAAAATCGACCTTCCACCATGATCTTCAGTTCCAAATAGGCAAAAGAAACTGAAGAAATAGGGAAAAATTTCTCATTGCAATCGAGAGATGCCAAGGCAACGTGTTTGAACTTCCAATTTCGTGAAATAACGAGTTTTTATCATGATATTGGATGTTATAAGCAGAAATTCATATCTCCGCTAAAAGTTGGGATTCTCCCATGATTTTCAATTTCAAATAGGTAAAAGGAACTCAAGAAACGGGAAAAAAACCTCACGATCCTGGAGAGAAACCAAGGCAACGTTTTTTCACTTCCAATTTCGTGAAAAAACGAGTTTTTATCATGAAATTGTATGTTATAAGGCGGAATTCATGTGTCCGCTGAAAATCGACCTTCCACCATGATCTTCAGTTCCAAATAGGCAAAAGAAACTGAAGAAACAGGGAGAAATTTCTCATTGCCCTCGAGAGACGCCAAGGCAACGTGTTTTCACTTCCAATTTCGTGAAAAAACGAGTATTTATCATGATATTGGATGTTATAAGCAGAAATTCATATCTCCGCTAAAAGTCTGGATTCTCCAATGATTTTCAATTTCAAAAAGGCAAAAAGAACTCAAGAAACGGGAAAAAAACCTCACGATCCTGGAGAGAAACCAAGGCAACGTTTTTTCACTTCCAATTTCGTGAAAAAACGAGTTTTTATCATGAAATTGTATGTTATAAGGCGGAATTCATGTCTCCGCTGAAAATCGACCTTCCACCATGATCTTCAGTTCCAAATAGGCAAAAGAAACTGAAGAAACAGGGAGAAATTTCTCATTGCCCTCGAGAGACGCCAAGGCAACGTGTTTTCACTTCCAATTTCGTGAAAAAACGAGTATTTATCATGATATCGGATGTTATAAGTAGAAATTCATATCTCCGCTAAAAGTCGGGATTCTCCGATGATTTTCAATTTCAAATAGGCAAAAGGAACTCAAGAAACTGGAAAATAAACCTCACGACCCTGGAGAAAAACCAAGGCAACGTTTTTTCACTTCTAATTTCGTGAAAAAACGAATTTTTATCATGAAATTGTATGTTATAAGGCGAAATTCATGTCTCCGCCGAAAATCGACCTTCCACCATGATCTTCAGTTCCAAATAGGCGAAAGAAACTGAAGAAACAGGGAGAAATTTCTCATTGCCCTCGAGAGACGCCAAGGCAACGTGTTTTCACTTACAATTTCGTGAATTAACGAGTTTTTATCATGATATTGGATGTTATAAGCAGAAATTCATATCTCCGCTAAAAGTCTGGATTCTCCCATGATTTTCAATTTCAAAAAGGCAAAAAGAACTCAATAAACGGAAAGAAAACCTCACGACCCTAGAGAGAAACCAAGGCAACGTTTTTTCACTTCCAATTTCGTGAAAAAACGAGTTTTTATCATGAAATTGTTAGTTATAAGGCGAAATTCATGTCTCCGCTGAAAATCGACCTTCCACCATGATCTTCAGTTCCAAATAGGCAAAAGAAACTGAAGAAACAGGGAGAAATTTCTTATTGCCCTCGAGAGACGCCAAGGCAACGTGTTTTCACTTCCAATTTCGTGAAAAAACGAGTATTTATCATGATATTGGATGTTATAAGCAGAAATTCATATCTCCGCTAAAAGTCTGGATTCTCCCATGATTTTCAATTTCAAAAAGGCGAAAGGAACTCAAGAAACGGTAAAAAAAACTCACGACCCTGGAGAGAAACCAAGGCAACGTTTTTTCACTTCCAATTTCGTGAAAAAACGAGTTTTTATCATGAAATTGTATGTTATAAGGCGAAATTCATGTCTCCGCTGAAAATCGACCTTCCACCATGATCTTCAGTTCCAAATAGGCAAAAGAAACTGAAGAAACAGGGAGAAATTTCTCATTGCCCTCGAGAGACGCCAAGGCAACGTGTTTTCACTTCCAATTTCGTGAAAAAACGAGTATTTATCATGATATCGGATGTTATAAGCAGAAATTCATAAAGTTGGGATTCTCCCATGATTTTCAATTTCAAATAGGCAAAAGGAACACAAGAAATGGGAAAAAAACCTCACGACCCTGGAGAGAAACCAAGGCAACGTTTTTTCACTTCCAATTTCGTGAAAAAACGAGTTTTTATCATGAAATTGTATGTTATAAGGCGGAATTCATGTCTCCGCTGAAAATCGACCTTCCACCATGATCTTCAGTTCCAAATAGGCAAAAGAAACTGAAGAAACAGGGAGAAATTTCTCATTGCCCTCGAGAGACGCCAAGGCAACGTGTTTTCACTTACAATTTCGTGAAATAACGAGTTTTTATCATGATACTGGATGTTATAAGCAGAAATTCATATCTCCGCTAAAAGTCTGGATTCTCCCATGATTTTCAATTTCAAAAAGGCAAAAAGAATTCAAGAAACGGGAAAAAAAACCTCACGACCCTGGAGAGAAACCAAGGCAACGTTTTTTCACTTCCAATTTCGTGAAAAAACGAGTTTTTATCATGAAATTGTATGTTATAAGGCGAAATTCATGTCTCCGCTGAAAATCGACCTTCCACCATGATCTTCAGTTCCAAATAGGCAAAAGAAACTGAAGAAACAGGGAGAAATTTCTCATTGCCCTCGAGAGACGCCAAGGCAACGTGTTTTCACTTACAATTTCGTGAAAAAACGAGTATTTATCATGATATCGGATGTTATAAGCAGAAATTCATAAAGTTGGGATTCTCCCATGATTTTCAATTTCAAATAGGCAAAAGGAACACAAGAAATGGGAAAAAAACCTCACGACCCTGGAGAGAAACCAAGGCAACGTTTTTTCACTTCCAATTTCGTGAAAAAACGAGTTTTTATCATGAAATTGTATGTTATAAGGCGGAATTCATGTCTCCGCTGAAAATCGACCTTCCACCATGATCTTCAGTTCCAATTAGGCAAAAGAAACTGAAGAAACAGGGAGAAATTTCTCATTGCCCTCGAGAGACGCCAAGGCAACGTGTTTTCACTTCCAATTTCGTGAAAAAACGAGTATTTATCATGATATCGGATGTTATAAGCAGAAATTCATAAAGTTGGGATTCTCCCATGATTTTCAATTTCAAATAGGCAAAAGGAACACAAGAAATGGGAAAAAAACCTCACGACCCTGGAGAGAAACCTAGGCAACGTTTTTTCACTTCCAATTTCGTGAAAAAACGAGTTTTTATCATGAAATTGTATGTTATAAGGCGAAATTCATGTCTCCGCTGAAAATCGACCTTCCACCATGATCTTCAGTTCCAAATAGGCGAAAGAAACTGAAGAAACAGGGAGAAATTTCTCATTACCCTCGAGAGACGCCAAGGCAACGTGTTTTCACTTCCAATTTCGTGAAAAAACGAGTATTTATCATGATATTGGATGTTATAAGCAGAAATTCATATCTCCGCTAAAAGTCTGGATTCTCCCATGATTTTCAATTTCAAAAAGGCGAAAGGAACTCAAGAAACGGTAAAAAAAACTCACGACCCTTGAGAGAAACCAAGGCAACGTTTTTTCACTTCCAATTTCGTGAAAAAACGAGTTTTTATCATGAAATTGTATGTTATAAGGCGAAATTCATGTCTCCGCTGAAAATCGACCTTCCACCATGATCTTCAGTTCCAAATAGGCAAAAGAAACTGAAGAAACAGGGAGAAATTTCTCATTGCCCTCGAGAGACGCCAAGGCAACGTGTTTTCACTTACAATTTCGTGAAATACCGAGTTTTTATCATGATGTTGGATGTTATAAGCAGAAATTCATATCTCCGCTAAAAGTCTGGATTCTCCCATGATTTTCAATTTCAAAAAGGCGAAAGGAACTCAAGAAACGGTAAAAAAAACTCACGACCCTGGAGAGAAACCAAGGCAACGTTTTTTCACTTCCAATTTCGTGAAAAAACGAGTTTTTATCATGAAATTGTATGTTATAAGGCGAAATTCACGTCTCCGCTGAAAATCGACATTCTGCCATGATTTTCAATTCCAAATAGGCAAATGAAACTGAAGAAATATGGAAAAATTTCTCATTGCAATCGAGAGATGCCAAGGCAACGTGTTTGAACTTCCAATTTCGTGAAATAACGAGTTTTTATCATGATATTGGATGTTATAAGCAGAAATTCATATCTCCGCTAAAAGTTGGGATTCTCCCATGATTTTCAATTTCAAATAGGTAAAAGGAACTCAAGAAACGGGAAAAAAACCTCACGATCCTGGAGAGAAACCAAGGCAACGTTTTTTCACTTCCAATTTCGTGAAAAAACGAGTTTTTATCATGAAATTGTATGTTATAAGGCGAAATTCATGTCTCCGCTGAAAATCGACCTTCCACCATGATCTTCAGTTCCAAATAGGCAAAAGAAACTGAAGAAACAGGGAGAAATTTCTCATTGCCCTCGAGAGACGCCAAGGCAACGTGTTTTCACTTACAATTTCGTGAAAAAACGAGTATTTATCATGATATCGGATGTTATAAGCAGAAATTCATAAAGTTGGGATTCTCCCATGATTTTCAATTTCAAATAGGCAAAAGGAACACAAGAAATGGGAAAAAAACCTCACGACCCTGGAGAGAAACCAAGGCAACGTTTTTTCACTTCCAATTTCGTGAAAAAACGAGTTTTTATCATGAAATTGTATGTTATAAGGCGGAATTCATGTCTCCGCTGAAAATCGACCTTCCACCATGATCTTCAGTTCCAAATAGGCAAAAGAAACTGAAGAAACAGGGAGAAATTTCTCATTGCCCTCGAGAGACGCCAAGGCAACGTGTTTTCACTTACAATTTCGTGAAATAACGAGTTTTTATCATGATACTGGATGTTATAAGCAGAAATTCATATCTCCGCTAAAAGTTGGGATTCTCCCATGATTTTCAATTTCAAATAGGTAAAAGGAACTCAAGAAACGGGAAAAAAACCTCACGATCCTTGAGAGAAACCAAGGCAACGTTTTTTCATTTCCAATTTCGTGAAAAAACGAGTTTTTATCATGAAATTGTATGTTATAAGGCGGAATTCATGTCTCCGCTGAAAATCGACCTTCCACCATGATCTTCAGTTCCAAATAGGCAAAAGAAACTGAAGAAACAGGGAGAAATTTCTCATTGCCCTCGAGAGACGCCAAGGCAACGTGTTTTCACTTACAATTTCGTGAAAAAACGAGTATTTATCATGATATCGGATGTTATAAGCAGAAATTCATAAAGTTGGGATTCTCCCATGATTTTCAATTTCAAATAGGCAAAAGGAACACAAGAAATGGGAAAAAAACCTCACGACCCTGGAGAGAAACCAAGGCAACGTTTTTTCACTTCCAATTTCGTGAAAAAACGAGTTTTTATCATGAAATTGTATGTTATAAGGCGGAATTCATGTCTCCGCTGAAAATCGACCTTCCACCATGATCTTCAGTTCCAAATAGGCAAAAGAAACTGAAGAAACAGGGAGAAATTTCTCATTGCCCTCGAGAGACGCCAAGGCAACGTGTTTTCACTTACAATTTCGTGAAATAACGAGTTTTTATCATGATACTGGATGTTATAAGCAGAAATTCATATCTCCGCTAAAAGTTGGGATTCTCCCATGATTTTCAATTTCAAATAGGTAAAAGGAACTCAAGAAACGGGAAAAAAACCTCACGATCCTGGAGAGAAACCAAGGCAACGTTTTTTCATTTCCAATTTCGTGAAAAAACGAGTTTTTATCATGAAATTGTATGTTATAAGGCGGAATTCATGTCTCCGCTGAAAATCGACCTTCCACCATGATCTTCAGTTCCAAATAGGCAAAAGAAACTGAAGAAACAGGGAGAAATTTCTCATTGCCCTCGAGAGACGCCAAGGCAACGTGTTTTCACTTACAATTTCGTGAAATAACGAGTTTTTATCATGATATTGGATGTTATAAGCAGAAATTCATATCTCCGCTAAAAGTCTGGATTCTCCCATGATTTTCAATTTCAAAAAGGCGAAAAGAACTCAATAAACGGAAAGAAAACCTCACGACCCTAGAGAGAAACCAAGGCAACGTTTTTTCACTTCCAATTTCGTGAAAAAACGAGTTTTTATCATGAAATTGTTAGTTATAAGGCGAAATTCATGTCTCCGCTGAAAATCGACCTTCCACCATGATCTTCAGTTCCAAATAGGCAAAAGAAACTGAAGAAACAGGGAGAAATTTCTTATTGCCCTCGAGAGACGCCAAGGCAACGTGTTTTCACTTCCAATTTCGTGAAAAAACGAGTATTTATCATGATATTGGATGTTATAAGCAGAAATTCATATCTCCGCTACAAGTCTGGATTCTCCCATGATTTTCAATTTCAAAAAGGCGAAAGGAACTCAAGAAACGGTAAAAAAAACTCACGACCCTGGAGAGAAACCAAGGCAACGTTTTTTCACTTCCAATTTCGTGAAAAAACGAGTTTTTATCATGAAATTGTTAGTTATAAGGCGAAATTCATGTCTCCGCTGAAAATCGACCTTCCACCATGATCTTCAGTTCCAAATAGGCAAAAGAAACTGAAGAAACAGGGAGAAATTTCTCATTGCCCTCGAGAGACGCCAAGGCAACGTGTTTTCACTTCCAATTTCGTGAAAAAACGAGTATTTATCATGATATCGGATGTTATAAGCAGAAATTCATAAAGTTGGGATTCTCCCATGATTTTCAATTTCAAATAGGCAAAAGGAACACAAGAAATGGGAAAAAAACCTCACGACCCTGGAGAGAAACCAAGGCAACGTTTTTTCACTTCCAATTTCGTGAAAAAACGAGTTTTTATCATGAAATTGTATGTTATAAGGCGGAATTCATGTCTCCGCTGAAAATCGACCTTCCACCATGATCTTCAGTTCCAAATAGGCAAAAGAAACTGAAGAAACAGGGAGAAATTTCTCATTGCCCTCGAGAGACGCCAAGGCAACGTGTTTTCACTTACAATTTCGTGAAATAACGAGTTTTTATCATGATACTGGATGTTATAAGCAGAAATTCATATCTCCGCTAAAAGTCTGGATTCTCCCATGATTTTCAATTTCAAAAAGGCAAAAAGAATTCAAGAAACGGGAAAAAAAACCTCACGACCCTGGAGAGAAACCAAGGCAACGTTTTTTCACTTCCAATTTCGTGAAAAAACGAGTTTTTATCATGAAATTGTATGTTATAAGGCGAAATTCATGTCTCCGCTGAAAATCGACCTTCCACCATGATCTTCAGTTCCAAATAGGCAAAAGAAACTGAAGAAACAGGGAGAAATTTCTCATTGCCCTCGAGAGACGCCAAGGCAACGTGTTTTCACTTACAATTTCGTGAAAAAACGAGTATTTATCATGATATCGGATGTTATAAGCAGAAATTCATAAAGTTGGGATTCTCCCATGATTTTCAATTTCAAATAGGCAAAAGGAACACAAGAAATGGGAAAAAAACCTCACGACCCTGGAGAGAAACCAAGGCAACGTTTTTTCACTTCCAATTTCGTGAAAAAACGAGTTTTTATCATGAAATTGTATGTTATAAGGCGGAATTCATGTCTCCGCTGAAAATCGACCTTCCACCATGATCTTCAGTTCCAAATAGGCAAAAGAAACTGAAGAAACAGGGAGAAATTTCTCATTGCCCTCGAGAGACGCCAAGGCAACGTGTTTTCACTTACAATTTCGTGAAATAACGAGTTTTTATCATGATACTGGATGTTATAAGCAGAAATTCATATCTCCGCTAAAAGTCTGGATTCTCCCATGATTTTCAATTTCAAAAAGGCAAAAAGAATTCAAGAAACGGGAAAAAAAACCTCACGACCCTGGAGAGAAACCAAGGCAACGTTTTTTCACTTCCAATTTCGTGAAAAAACGAGTTTTTTTCATGAAATTGTATGTTATAAGGCGAAATTCATGTCTCCGCTGAAAATCGACCTTCCACCATGATCTTCAGTTCCAAATAGGCAAAAGAAACTGAAGAAACAGGGAGAAATTTCTCATTGCCCTCGAGAGACGCCAAGGCAACGTGTTTTCACTTCCAATTTCGTGAAAAAACGAGTATTTATCATGATATCGGATGTTATAAGCAGAAATTCATAAAGTTGGGATTCTCCCATGATTTTCAATTTCAAATAGGCAAAAGGAACACAAGAAATGGGAAAAAAACCTCACGACCCTGGAGAGAAACCTAGGCAACGTTTTTTCACTTCCAATTTCGTGAAAAAACGAGTTTTTATCATGAAATTGTATGTTATAAGGCGAAATTCATGTCTCCGCTGAAAATCGACCTTCCACCATGATCTTCAGTTCCAAATAGGCGAAAGAAACTGAAGAAACAGGGAGAAATTTCTCATTGCCCTCGAGAGACGCCAAGGCAACGTGTTTTCACTTACAATTTCGTGAAATAACGAGTTTTTATCATGATATTGGATGTTATAAGCAGAAATTCATATCTCCGCTAAAAGTCTGGATTCTCCCATGATTTTCAATTTCAAAAAGGCAAAAAGAACTCAATAAACGGAAAGAAAACCTCACGACCCTAGAGAGAAACCAAGGCAACGTTTTTTCACTTCCAATTTCGTGAAAAAACGAGTTTTTATCATGAAATTGTTAGTTATAAGGCGAAATTCATGTCTCCGCTGAAAATCGACCTTCCACCATGATCTTCAGTTCCAAATAGGCAAAAGAAACTGAAGAAACAGGGAGAAATTTCTCATTGCCCTCGAGAGACGCCAAGGCAACGTGTTTTCACTTCCAATTTCGTGAAAAAACGAGTATTTATCATGATATTGGATGTTATAAGCAGAAATTCATATCTCCGCTATAAGTCTGGATTCTCCCATGATTTTCAATTTCAAAAAGGCGAAAGGAACTCAAGAAACGGTAAAAAAACCTCACGACCCTGGAGAGAAACCAAGGCAACGTTTTTTCACTTCCAATTTCGTGAAAAAACGAGTTTTTATCATGAAATTGTATGTTATAAGGCGGAATTCATGTCTCCGCTGAAAATCGACCTTCCACCATGATCTTCAGTTCCAATTAGGCAAAAGAAACTGAAGAAACAGGGAGAAATTTCTCATTGCCCTCGAGAGACGCCAAGGCAACGTGTTTTCACTTCCAATTTCGTGAAAAAACGAGTATTTATCATGATATCGGATGTTATAAGCAGAAATTCATAAAGTTGGGATTCTCCCATGATTTTCAATTTCAAATAGGCAAAAGGAACACAAGAAATGGGAAAAAAACCTCACGACCCTGGAGAGAAACCTAGGCAACGTTTTTTCACTTCCAATTTCGTGAAAAAACGAGTTTTTATCATGAAATTGTTAGTTATAAGGCGAAATTCATGTCTCCGCTGAAAATCGACCTTCCACCATGATCTTCAGTTCCAAATAGGCAAAAGAAACTGAAGAAACAGGGAGAAATTTCTTATTGCCCTCGAGAGACGCCAAGGCAACGTGTTTTCACTTCCAATTTCGTGAAAAAACGAGTATTTATCATGATATTGGATGTTATAAGCAGAAATTCATATCTCCGCTAAAAGTCTGGATTCTCCCATGATTTTCAATTTCAAAAAGGCGAAAGGAACTCAAGAAACGGTAAAAAAAACTCACGACCCTGGAGAGAAACCAAGGCAACGTTTTTTCACTTCCAATTTCGTGAAAAAACGAGTTTTTATCATGAAATTGTATGTTATAAGGCGAAATTCATGTCTCCGCTGAAAATCGACCTTCCACCATGATCTTCAGTTCCAAATAGGCAAAAGAAACTGAAGAAACAGGGAGAAATTTCTCATTGCCCTCGAGAGACGCCAAGGCAACGTGTTTTCACTTCCAATTTCGTGAAAAAACGAGTATTTATCATGATATCGGATGTTATAAGCAGAAATTCATAAAGTTGGGATTCTCCCATGATTTTCAATTTCAAATAGGCAAAAGGAACACAAGAAATGGGAAAAAAACCTCACGACCCTGGAGAGAAACCAAGGCAACGTTTTTTCACTTCCAATTTCGTGAAAAAACGAGTTTTTATCATGAAATTGTATGTTATAAGGCGGAATTCATGTCTCCGCTGAAAATCGACCTTCCACCATGATCTTCAGTTCCAAATAGGCAAAAGAAACTGAAGAAACAGGGAGAAATTTCTCATTGCCCTCGAGAGACGCCAAGGCAACGTGTTTTCACTTACAATTTCGTGAAATAACGAGTTTTTATCATGATACTGGATGTTATAAGCAGAAATTCATATCTCCGCTAAAAGTCTGGATTCTCCCATGATTTTCAATTTCAAAAAGGCAAAAAGAATTCAAGAAACGGGAAAAAAAACCTCACGACCCTGGAGAGAAACCAAGGCAACGTTTTTTCACTTCCAATTTCGTGAAAAAACGAGTTTTTATCATGAAATTGTATGTTATAAGGCGAAATTCATGTCTCCGCTGAAAATCGACCTTCCACCATGATCTTCAGTTCCAAATAGGCAAAAGAAACTGAAGAAACAGGGAGAAATTTCTCATTGCCCTCGAGAGACGCCAAGGCAACGTGTTTTCACTTACAATTTCGTGAAAAAACGAGTATTTATCATGATATCGGATGTTATAAGCAGAAATTCATAAAGTTGGGATTCTCCCATGATTTTCAATTTCAAATAGGCAAAAGGAACACAAGAAATGGGAAAAAAACCTCACGACCCTGGAGAGAAACCAAGGCAACGTTTTTTCACTTCCAATTTCGTGAAAAAACGAGTTTTTATCATGAAATTGTATGTTATAAGGCGGAATTCATGTCTCCGCTGAAAATCGACCTTCCACCATGATCTTCAGTTCCAATTAGGCAAAAGAAACTGAAGAAACAGGGAGAAATTTCTCATTGCCCTCGAGAGACGCCAAGGCAACGTGTTTTCACTTCCAATTTCGTGAAAAAACGAGTATTTATCATGATATCGGATGTTATAAGCAGAAATTCATAAAGTTGGGATTCTCCCATGATTTTCAATTTCAAATAGGCAAAAGGAACACAAGAAATGGGAAAAAAACCTCACGACCCTGGAGAGAAACCTAGGCAACGTTTTTTCACTTCCAATTTCGTGAAAAAACGAGTTTTTATCATGAAATTGTATGTTATAAGGCGAAATTCATGTCTCCGCTGAAAATCGACCTTCCACCATGATCTTCAGTTCCAAATAGGCGAAAGAAACTGAAGAAACAGGGAGAAATTTCTCATTACCCTCGAGAGACGCCAAGGCAACGTGTTTTCACTTCCAATTTCGTGAAAAAACGAGTATTTATCATGATATTGGATGTTATAAGCAGAAATTCATATCTCCGCTAAAAGTCTGGATTCTCCCATGATTTTCAATTTCAAAAAGGCGAAAGGAACTCAAGAAACGGTAAAAAAAACTCACGACCCTTGAGAGAAACCAAGGCAACGTTTTTTCACTTCCAATTTCGTGAAAAAACGAGTTTTTATCATGAAATTGTATGTTATAAGGCGAAATTCATGTCTCCGCTGAAAATCGACCTTCCACCATGATCTTCAGTTCCAAATAGGCAAAAGAAACTGAAGAAACAGGGAGAAATTTCTCATTGCCCTCGAGAGACGCCAAGGCAACGTGTTTTCACTTACAATTTCGTGAAATACCGAGTTTTTATCATGATGTTGGATGTTATAAGCAGAAATTCATATCTCCGCTAAAAGTCTGGATTCTCCCATGATTTTCAATTTCAAAAAGGCGAAAGGAACTCAAGAAACGGTAAAAAAAACTCACGACCCTGGAGAGAAACCAAGGCAACGTTTTTTCACTTCCAATTTCGTGAAAAAACGAGTTTTTATCATGAAATTGTATGTTATAAGGCGAAATTCACGTCTCCGCTGAAAATCGACATTCTGCCATGATTTTCAATTCCAAATAGGCAAAAGAAACTGAAGAAATATGGAAAAATTTCTCATTGCAATCGAGAGATGCCAAGGCAACGTGTTTGAACTTCCAATTTCGTGAAATAACGAGTTTTTATCATGATATTGGATGTTATAAGCAGAAATTCATATCTCCGCTAAAAGTTGGGATTCTCCCATGATTTTCAATTTCAAATAGGTAAAAGGAACTCAAGAAACGGGAAAAAAACCTCACGATCCTGGAGAGAAACCAAGGCAACGTTTTTTCACTTCCAATTTCGTGAAAAAACGAGTTTTTATCATGAAATTGTATGTTATAAGGCGAAATTCATGTCTCCGCTGAAAATCGACCTTCCACCATGATCTTCAGTTCCAAATAGGCAAAAGAAACTGAAGAAACAGGGAGAAATTTCTCATTGCCCTCGAGAGACGCCAAGGCAACGTGTTTTCACTTCCAATTTCGTGAAAAAACGAGTATTTATCATGATATCGGATGTTATAAGCAGAAATTCATAAAGTTGGGATTCTCCCATGATTTTCAATTTCAAATAGGCAAAAGGAACACAAGAAATGGGAAAAAAACCTCACGACCCTGGAGAGAAACCAAGGCAACGTTTTTTCACTTCCAATTTCGTGAAAAAACGAGTTTTTATCATGAAATTGTATGTTATAAGGCGGAATTCATGTCTCCGCTGAAAATCGACCTTCCACCATGATCTTCAGTTCCAAATAGGCAAAAGAAACTGAAGAAACAGGGAGAAATTTCTCATTGCCCTCGAGAGACGCCAAGGCAACGTGTTTTCACTTACAATTTCGTGAAATAACGAGTTTTTATCATGATACTGGATGTTATAAGCAGAAATTCATATCTCCGCTAAAAGTTGGGATTCTCCCATGATTTTCAATTTCAAATAGGTAAAAGGAACTCAAGAAACGGGAAAAAAACCTCACGATCCTTGAGAGAAACCAAGGCAACGTTTTTTCATTTCCAATTTCGTGAAAAAACGAGTTTTTATCATGAAATTGTATGTTATAAGGCGGAATTCATGTCTCCGCTGAAAATCGACCTTCCACCATGATCTTCAGTTCCAAATAGGCAAAAGAAACTGAAGAAACAGGGAGAAATTTCTCATTGCCCTCGAGAGACGCCAAGGCAACGTGTTTTCACTTACAATTTCGTGAAAAAACGAGTATTTATCATGATATCGGATGTTATAAGCAGAAATTCATAAAGTTGGGATTCTCCCATGATTTTCAATTTCAAATAGGCAAAAGGAACACAAGAAATGGGAAAAAAACCTCACGACCCTGGAGAGAAACCAAGGCAACGTTTTTTCACTTCCAATTTCGTGAAAAAACGAGTTTTTATCATGAAATTGTATGTTATAAGGCGGAATTCATGTCTCCGCTGAAAATCGACCTTCCACCATGATCTTCAGTTCCAAATAGGCAAAAGAAACTGAAGAAACAGGGAGAAATTTCTCATTGCCCTCGAGAGACGCCAAGGCAACGTGTTTTCACTTCCAATTTCGTGAAAAAACGAGTATTTATCATGATATCGGATGTTATAAGCAGAAATTCATAAAGTTGGGATTCTCCCATGATTTTCAATTTCAAATAGGCAAAAGGAACACAAGAAATGGGAAAAAAACCTCACGACCCTGGAGAGAAACCAAGGCAACGTTTTTTCACTTCCAATTTCGTGAAAAAACGAGTTTTTATCATGAAATTGTATGTTATAAGGCGAAATTCATGTCTCCGCTGAAAATCGACCTTCCACCATGATCTTCAGTTCCAAATAGGCGAAAGAAACTGAAGAAACAGGGAGAAATTTCTCATTGCCCTCGAGAGACGCCAAGGCAACGTGTTTTCACTTCCAATTTCGTGAAAAAACGAGTATTTATCATGATATTGGATGTTATAAGCAGAAATTCATATCTCCGCTAAAAGTCTGGATTCTCCCATGATTTTCAATTTCAAAAAGGCGAAAGGAACTCAAGAAACGGTAAAAAAAACTCACGACCCTTGAGAGAAACCAAGGCAACGTTTTTTCACTTCCAATTTCGTGAAAAAACGAGTTTTTATCATGAAATTGTATGTTATAAGGCGAAATTCATGTCTCCGCTGAAAATCGACCTTCCACCATGATCTTCAGTTCCAAATAGGCAAAAGAAACTGAAGAAATAGGGAAAAATTTCTCATTGCAATCGAGAGATGCCAAGGCAACGTGTTTGAACTTCCAATTTCGTGAAATAACGAGTTTTTATCATGATATTGGATGTTATAAGCAGAAATTCATATCTCCGCTAAAAGTTGGGATTCTCCCATGATTTTCAATTTCAAATAGGTAAAAGGAACTCAAGAAACGGGAAAAAAACCTCACGATCCTGGAGAGAAACCAAGGCAACGTTTTTTCACTTCCAATTTCGTGAAAAAACGAGTTTTTATCATGAAATTGTATGTTATAAGGCGGAATTCATGTGTCCGCTGAAAATCGACCTTCCACCATGATCTTCAGTTCCAAATAGGCAAAAGAAACTGAAGAAACAGGGAGAAATTTCTCATTGCCCTCGAGAGACGCCAAGGCAACGTGTTTTCACTTCCAATTTCGTGAAAAAACGAGTATTTATCATGATATTGGATGTTATAAGCAGAAATTCATATCTCCGCTAAAAGTCTGGATTCTCCAATGATTTTCAATTTCAAAAAGGCAAAAAGAACTCAAGAAACGGGAAAAAAACCTCACGATCCTGGAGAGAAACCAAGGCAACGTTTTTTCACTTCCAATTTCGTGAAAAAACGAGTTTTTATCATGAAATTGTATGTTATAAGGCGGAATTCATGTCTCCGCTGAAAATCGACCTTCCACCATGATCTTCAGTTCCAAATAGGCAAAAGAAACTGAAGAAACAGGGAGAAATTTCTCATTGCCCTCGAGAGACGCCAAGGCAACGTGTTTTCACTTCCAATTTCGTGAAAAAACGAGTATTTATCATGATATCGGATGTTATAAGTAGAAATTCATATCTCCGCTAAAAGTCGGGATTCTCCGATGATTTTCAATTTCAAATAGGCAAAAGGAACTCAAGAAACTGGAAAATAAACCTCACGACCCTGGAGAAAAACCAAGGCAACGTTTTTTCACTTCTAATTTCGTGAAAAAACGAATTTTTATCATGAAATTGTATGTTATAAGGCGAAATTCATGTCTCCGCCGAAAATCGACCTTCCACCATGATCTTCAGTTCCAAATAGGCGAAAGAAACTGAAGAAACAGGGAGAAATTTCTCATTGCCCTCGAGAGACGCCAAGGCAACGTGTTTTCACTTACAATTTCGTGAATTAACGAGTTTTTATCATGATATTGGATGTTATAAGCAGAAATTCATATCTCCGCTAAAAGTCTGGATTCTCCCATGATTTTCAATTTCAAAAAGGCAAAAAGAACTCAATAAACGGAAAGAAAACCTCACGACCCTAGAGAGAAACCAAGGCAACGTTTTTTCACTTCCAATTTCGTGAAAAAACGAGTTTTTATCATGAAATTGTTAGTTATAAGGCGAAATTCATGTCTCCGCTGAAAATCGACCTTCCACCATGATCTTCAGTTCCAAATAGGCAAAAGAAACTGAAGAAACAGGGAGAAATTTCTTATTGCCCTCGAGAGACGCCAAGGCAACGTGTTTTCACTTCCAATTTCGTGAAAAAACGAGTATTTATCATGATATTGGATGTTATAAGCAGAAATTCATATCTCCGCTAAAAGTCTGGATTCTCCCATGATTTTCAATTTCAAAAAGGCGAAAGGAACTCAAGAAACGGTAAAAAAAACTCACGACCCTGGAGAGAAACCAAGGCAACGTTTTTTCACTTCCAATTTCGTGAAAAAACGAGTTTTTATCATGAAATTGTATGTTATAAGGCGAAATTCATGTCTCCGCTGAAAATCGACCTTCCACCATGATCTTCAGTTCCAAATAGGCAAAAGAAACTGAAGAAACAGGGAGAAATTTCTCATTGCCCTCGAGAGACGCCAAGGCAACGTGTTTTCACTTCCAATTTCGTGAAAAAACGAGTATTTATCATGATATCGGATGTTATAAGCAGAAATTCATAAAGTTGGGATTCTCCCATGATTTTCAATTTCAAATAGGCAAAAGGAACACAAGAAATGGGAAAAAAACCTCACGACCCTGGAGAGAAACCAAGGCAACGTTTTTTCACTTCCAATTTCGTGAAAAAACGAGTTTTTATCATGAAATTGTATGTTATAAGGCGGAATTCATGTCTCCGCTGAAAATCGACCTTCCACCATGATCTTCAGTTCCAAATAGGCAAAAGAAACTGAAGAAACAGGGAGAAATTTCTCATTGCCCTCGAGAGACGCCAAGGCAACGTGTTTTCACTTACAATTTCGTGAAATAACGAGTTTTTATCATGATACTGGATGTTATAAGCAGAAATTCATATCTCCGCTAAAAGTCTGGATTCTCCCATGATTTTCAATTTCAAAAAGGCAAAAAGAATTCAAGAAACGGGAAAAAAAACCTCACGACCCTGGAGAGAAACCAAGGCAACGTTTTTTCACTTCCAATTTCGTGAAAAAACGAGTTTTTATCATGAAATTGTATGTTATAAGGCGAAATTCATGTCTCCGCTGAAAATCGACCTTCCACCATGATCTTCAGTTCCAAATAGGCAAAAGAAACTGAAGAAACAGGGAGAAATTTCTCATTGCCCTCGAGAGACGCCAAGGCAACGTGTTTTCACTTACAATTTCGTGAAAAAACGAGTATTTATCATGATATCGGATGTTATAAGCAGAAATTCATAAAGTTGGGATTCTCCCATGATTTTCAATTTCAAATAGGCAAAAGGAACACAAGAAATGGGAAAAAAACCTCACGACCCTGGAGAGAAACCAAGGCAACGTTTTTTCACTTCCAATTTCGTGAAAAAACGAGTTTTTATCATGAAATTGTATGTTATAAGGCGGAATTCATGTCTCCGCTGAAAATCGACCTTCCACCATGATCTTCAGTTCCAATTAGGCAAAAGAAACTGAAGAAACAGGGAGAAATTTCTCATTGCCCTCGAGAGACGCCAAGGCAACGTGTTTTCACTTCCAATTTCGTGAAAAAACGAGTATTTATCATGATATCGGATGTTATAAGCAGAAATTCATAAAGTTGGGATTCTCCCATGATTTTCAATTTCAAATAGGCAAAAGGAACACAAGAAATGGGAAAAAAACCTCACGACCCTGGAGAGAAACCTAGGCAACGTTTTTTCACTTCCAATTTCGTGAAAAAACGAGTTTTTATCATGAAATTGTATGTTATAAGGCGAAATTCATGTCTCCGCTGAAAATCGACCTTCCACCATGATCTTCAGTTCCAAATAGGCGAAAGAAACTGAAGAAACAGGGAGAAATTTCTCATTACCCTCGAGAGACGCCAAGGCAACGTGTTTTCACTTCCAATTTCGTGAAAAAACGAGTATTTATCATGATATTGGATGTTATAAGCAGAAATTCATATCTCCGCTAAAAGTCTGGATTCTCCCATGATTTTCAATTTCAAAAAGGCGAAAGGAACTCAAGAAACGGTAAAAAAAACTCACGACCCTTGAGAGAAACCAAGGCAACGTTTTTTCACTTCCAATTTCGTGAAAAAACGAGTTTTTATCATGAAATTGTATGTTATAAGGCGAAATTCATGTCTCCGCTGAAAATCGACCTTCCACCATGATCTTCAGTTCCAAATAGGCAAAAGAAACTGAAGAAACAGGGAGAAATTTCTCATTGCCCTCGAGAGACGCCAAGGCAACGTGTTTTCACTTACAATTTCGTGAAATACCGAGTTTTTATCATGATGTTGGATGTTATAAGCAGAAATTCATATCTCCGCTAAAAGTCTGGATTCTCCCATGATTTTCAATTTCAAAAAGGCGAAAGGAACTCAAGAAACGGTAAAAAAAACTCACGACCCTGGAGAGAAACCAAGGCAACGTTTTTTCACTTCCAATTTCGTGAAAAAACGAGTTTTTATCATGAAATTGTATGTTATAAGGCGAAATTCACGTCTCCGCTGAAAATCGACATTCTGCCATGATTTTCAATTCCAAATAGGCAAATGAAACTGAAGAAATATGGAAAAATTTCTCATTGCAATCGAGAGATGCCAAGGCAACGTGTTTGAACTTCCAATTTCGTGAAATAACGAGTTTTTATCATGATATTGGATGTTATAAGCAGAAATTCATATCTCCGCTAAAAGTTGGGATTCTCCCATGATTTTCAATTTCAAATAGGTAAAAGGAACTCAAGAAACGGGAAAAAAACCTCACGATCCTGGAGAGAAACCAAGGCAACGTTTTTTCACTTCCAATTTCGTGAAAAAACGAGTTTTTATCATGAAATTGTATGTTATAAGGCGAAATTCATGTCTCCGCTGAAAATCGACCTTCCACCATGATCTTCAGTTCCAAATAGGCAAAAGAAACTGAAGAAACAGGGAGAAATTTCTCATTGCCCTCGAGAGACGCCAAGGCAACGTGTTTTCACTTACAATTTCGTGAAAAAACGAGTATTTATCATGATATCGGATGTTATAAGCAGAAATTCATAAAGTTGGGATTCTCCCATGATTTTCAATTTCAAATAGGCAAAAGGAACACAAGAAATGGGAAAAAAACCTCACGACCCTGGAGAGAAACCAAGGCAACGTTTTTTCACTTCCAATTTCGTGAAAAAACGAGTTTTTATCATGAAATTGTATGTTATAAGGCGGAATTCATGTCTCCGCTGAAAATCGACCTTCCACCATGATCTTCAGTTCCAAATAGGCAAAAGAAACTGAAGAAACAGGGAGAAATTTCTCATTGCCCTCGAGAGACGCCAAGGCAACGTGTTTTCACTTACAATTTCGTGAAATAACGAGTTTTTATCATGATACTGGATGTTATAAGCAGAAATTCATATCTCCGCTAAAAGTTGGGATTCTCCCATGATTTTCAATTTCAAATAGGTAAAAGGAACTCAAGAAACGGGAAAAAAACCTCACGATCCTTGAGAGAAACCAAGGCAACGTTTTTTCATTTCCAATTTCGTGAAAAAACGAGTTTTTATCATGAAATTGTATGTTATAAGGCGGAATTCATGTCTCCGCTGAAAATCGACCTTCCACCATGATCTTCAGTTCCAAATAGGCAAAAGAAACTGAAGAAACAGGGAGAAATTTCTCATTGCCCTCGAGAGACGCCAAGGCAACGTGTTTTCACTTACAATTTCGTGAAAAAACGAGTATTTATCATGATATCGGATGTTATAAGCAGAAATTCATAAAGTTGGGATTCTCCCATGATTTTCAATTTCAAATAGGCAAAAGGAACACAAGAAATGGGAAAAAAACCTCACGACCCTGGAGAGAAACCAAGGCAACGTTTTTTCACTTCCAATTTCGTGAAAAAACGAGTTTTTATCATGAAATTGTATGTTATAAGGCGGAATTCATGTCTCCGCTGAAAATCGACCTTCCACCATGATCTTCAGTTCCAAATAGGCAAAAGAAACTGAAGAAACAGGGAGAAATTTCTCATTGCCCTCGAGAGACGCCAAGGCAACGTGTTTTCACTTACAATTTCGTGAAATAACGAGTTTTTATCATGATACTGGATGTTATAAGCAGAAATTCATATCTCCGCTAAAAGTTGGGATTCTCCCATGATTTTCAATTTCAAATAGGTAAAAGGAACTCAAGAAACGGGAAAAAAACCTCACGATCCTGGAGAGAAACCAAGGCAACGTTTTTTCATTTCCAATTTCGTGAAAAAACGAGTTTTTATCATGAAATTGTATGTTATAAGGCGGAATTCATGTCTCCGCTGAAAATCGACCTTCCACCATGATCTTCAGTTCCAAATAGGCAAAAGAAACTGAAGAAACAGGGAGAAATTTCTCATTGCCCTCGAGAGACGCCAAGGCAACGTGTTTTCACTTACAATTTCGTGAAATAACGAGTTTTTATCATGATATTGGATGTTATAAGCAGAAATTCATATCTCCGCTAAAAGTCTGGATTCTCCCATGATTTTCAATTTCAAAAAGGCGAAAAGAACTCAATAAACGGAAAGAAAACCTCACGACCCTAGAGAGAAACCAAGGCAACGTTTTTTCACTTCCAATTTCGTGAAAAAACGAGTTTTTATCATGAAATTGTTAGTTATAAGGCGAAATTCATGTCTCCGCTGAAAATCGACCTTCCACCATGATCTTCAGTTCCAAATAGGCAAAAGAAACTGAAGAAACAGGGAGAAATTTCTTATTGCCCTCGAGAGACGCCAAGGCAACGTGTTTTCACTTCCAATTTCGTGAAAAAACGAGTATTTATCATGATATTGGATGTTATAAGCAGAAATTCATATCTCCGCTACAAGTCTGGATTCTCCCATGATTTTCAATTTCAAAAAGGCGAAAGGAACTCAAGAAACGGTAAAAAAAACTCACGACCCTGGAGAGAAACCAAGGCAACGTTTTTTCACTTCCAATTTCGTGAAAAAACGAGTTTTTATCATGAAATTGTTAGTTATAAGGCGAAATTCATGTCTCCGCTGAAAATCGACCTTCCACCATGATCTTCAGTTCCAAATAGGCAAAAGAAACTGAAGAAACAGGGAGAAATTTCTCATTGCCCTCGAGAGACGCCAAGGCAACGTGTTTTCACTTCCAATTTCGTGAAAAAACGAGTATTTATCATGATATCGGATGTTATAAGCAGAAATTCATAAAGTTGGGATTCTCCCATGATTTTCAATTTCAAATAGGCAAAAGGAACACAAGAAATGGGAAAAAAACCTCACGACCCTGGAGAGAAACCAAGGCAACGTTTTTTCACTTCCAATTTCGTGAAAAAACGAGTTTTTATCATGAAATTGTATGTTATAAGGCGGAATTCATGTCTCCGCTGAAAATCGACCTTCCACCATGATCTTCAGTTCCAAATAGGCAAAAGAAACTGAAGAAACAGGGAGAAATTTCTCATTGCCCTCGAGAGACGCCAAGGCAACGTGTTTTCACTTACAATTTCGTGAAATAACGAGTTTTTATCATGATACTGGATGTTATAAGCAGAAATTCATATCTCCGCTAAAAGTCTGGATTCTCCCATGATTTTCAATTTCAAAAAGGCAAAAAGAATTCAAGAAACGGGAAAAAAAACCTCACGACCCTGGAGAGAAACCAAGGCAACGTTTTTTCACTTCCAATTTCGTGAAAAAACGAGTTTTTATCATGAAATTGTATGTTATAAGGCGAAATTCATGTCTCCGCTGAAAATCGACCTTCCACCATGATCTTCAGTTCCAAATAGGCAAAAGAAACTGAAGAAACAGGGAGAAATTTCTCATTGCCCTCGAGAGACGCCAAGGCAACGTGTTTTCACTTACAATTTCGTGAAAAAACGAGTATTTATCATGATATCGGATGTTATAAGCAGAAATTCATAAAGTTGGGATTCTCCCATGATTTTCAATTTCAAATAGGCAAAAGGAACACAAGAAATGGGAAAAAAACCTCACGACCCTGGAGAGAAACCAAGGCAACGTTTTTTCACTTCCAATTTCGTGAAAAAACGAGTTTTTATCATGAAATTGTATGTTATAAGGCGGAATTCATGTCTCCGCTGAAAATCGACCTTCCACCATGATCTTCAGTTCCAAATAGGCAAAAGAAACTGAAGAAACAGGGAGAAATTTCTCATTGCCCTCGAGAGACGCCAAGGCAACGTGTTTTCACTTACAATTTCGTGAAATAACGAGTTTTTATCATGATACTGGATGTTATAAGCAGAAATTCATATCTCCGCTAAAAGTCTGGATTCTCCCATGATTTTCAATTTCAAAAAGGCAAAAAGAATTCAAGAAACGGGAAAAAAAACCTCACGACCCTGGAGAGAAACCAAGGCAACGTTTTTTCACTTCCAATTTCGTGAAAAAACGAGTTTTTTTCATGAAATTGTATGTTATAAGGCGAAATTCATGTCTCCGCTGAAAATCGACCTTCCACCATGATCTTCAGTTCCAAATAGGCAAAAGAAACTGAAGAAACAGGGAGAAATTTCTCATTGCCCTCGAGAGACGCCAAGGCAACGTGTTTTCACTTCCAATTTCGTGAAAAAACGAGTATTTATCATGATATCGGATGTTATAAGCAGAAATTCATAAAGTTGGGATTCTCCCATGATTTTCAATTTCAAATAGGCAAAAGGAACACAAGAAATGGGAAAAAAACCTCACGACCCTGGAGAGAAACCTAGGCAACGTTTTTTCACTTCCAATTTCGTGAAAAAACGAGTTTTTATCATGAAATTGTATGTTATAAGGCGAAATTCATGTCTCCGCTGAAAATCGACCTTCCACCATGATCTTCAGTTCCAAATAGGCGAAAGAAACTGAAGAAACAGGGAGAAATTTCTCATTGCCCTCGAGAGACGCCAAGGCAACGTGTTTTCACTTACAATTTCGTGAAATAACGAGTTTTTATCATGATATTGGATGTTATAAGCAGAAATTCATATCTCCGCTAAAAGTCTGGATTCTCCCATGATTTTCAATTTCAAAAAGGCAAAAAGAACTCAATAAACGGAAAGAAAACCTCACGACCCTAGAGAGAAACCAAGGCAACGTTTTTTCACTTCCAATTTCGTGAAAAAACGAGTTTTTATCATGAAATTGTTAGTTATAAGGCGAAATTCATGTCTCCGCTGAAAATCGACCTTCCACCATGATCTTCAGTTCCAAATAGGCAAAAGAAACTGAAGAAACAGGGAGAAATTTCTCATTGCCCTCGAGAGACGCCAAGGCAACGTGTTTTCACTTCCAATTTCGTGAAAAAACGAGTATTTATCATGATATTGGATGTTATAAGCAGAAATTCATATCTCCGCTATAAGTCTGGATTCTCCCATGATTTTCAATTTCAAAAAGGCGAAAGGAACTCAAGAAACGGTAAAAAAACCTCACGACCCTGGAGAGAAACCAAGGCAACGTTTTTTCACTTCCAATTTCGTGAAAAAACGAGTTTTTATCATGAAATTGTATGTTATAAGGCGGAATTCATGTCTCCGCTGAAAATCGACCTTCCACCATGATCTTCAGTTCCAATTAGGCAAAAGAAACTGAAGAAACAGGGAGAAATTTCTCATTGCCCTCGAGAGACGCCAAGGCAACGTGTTTTCACTTCCAATTTCGTGAAAAAACGAGTATTTATCATGATATCGGATGTTATAAGCAGAAATTCATAAAGTTGGGATTCTCCCATGATTTTCAATTTCAAATAGGCAAAAGGAACACAAGAAATGGGAAAAAAACCTCACGACCCTGGAGAGAAACCTAGGCAACGTTTTTTCACTTCCAATTTCGTGAAAAAACGAGTTTTTATCATGAAATTGTTAGTTATAAGGCGAAATTCATGTCTCCGCTGAAAATCGACCTTCCACCATGATCTTCAGTTCCAAATAGGCAAAAGAAACTGAAGAAACAGGGAGAAATTTCTTATTGCCCTCGAGAGACGCCAAGGCAACGTGTTTTCACTTCCAATTTCGTGAAAAAACGAGTATTTATCATGATATTGGATGTTATAAGCAGAAATTCATATCTCCGCTAAAAGTCTGGATTCTCCCATGATTTTCAATTTCAAAAAGGCGAAAGGAACTCAAGAAACGGTAAAAAAAACTCACGACCCTGGAGAGAAACCAAGGCAACGTTTTTTCACTTCCAATTTCGTGAAAAAACGAGTTTTTATCATGAAATTGTATGTTATAAGGCGAAATTCATGTCTCCGCTGAAAATCGACCTTCCACCATGATCTTCAGTTCCAAATAGGCAAAAGAAACTGAAGAAACAGGGAGAAATTTCTCATTGCCCTCGAGAGACGCCAAGGCAACGTGTTTTCACTTCCAATTTCGTGAAAAAACGAGTATTTATCATGATATCGGATGTTATAAGCAGAAATTCATAAAGTTGGGATTCTCCCATGATTTTCAATTTCAAATAGGCAAAAGGAACACAAGAAATGGGAAAAAAACCTCACGACCCTGGAGAGAAACCAAGGCAACGTTTTTTCACTTCCAATTTCGTGAAAAAACGAGTTTTTATCATGAAATTGTATGTTATAAGGCGGAATTCATGTCTCCGCTGAAAATCGACCTTCCACCATGATCTTCAGTTCCAAATAGGCAAAAGAAACTGAAGAAACAGGGAGAAATTTCTCATTGCCCTCGAGAGACGCCAAGGCAACGTGTTTTCACTTACAATTTCGTGAAATAACGAGTTTTTATCATGATACTGGATGTTATAAGCAGAAATTCATATCTCCGCTAAAAGTCTGGATTCTCCCATGATTTTCAATTTCAAAAAGGCAAAAAGAATTCAAGAAACGGGAAAAAAAACCTCACGACCCTGGAGAGAAACCAAGGCAACGTTTTTTCACTTCCAATTTCGTGAAAAAACGAGTTTTTATCATGAAATTGTATGTTATAAGGCGAAATTCATGTCTCCGCTGAAAATCGACCTTCCACCATGATCTTCAGTTCCAAATAGGCAAAAGAAACTGAAGAAACAGGGAGAAATTTCTCATTGCCCTCGAGAGACGCCAAGGCAACGTGTTTTCACTTACAATTTCGTGAAAAAACGAGTATTTATCATGATATCGGATGTTATAAGCAGAAATTCATAAAGTTGGGATTCTCCCATGATTTTCAATTTCAAATAGGCAAAAGGAACACAAGAAATGGGAAAAAAACCTCACGACCCTGGAGAGAAACCAAGGCAACGTTTTTTCACTTCCAATTTCGTGAAAAAACGAGTTTTTATCATGAAATTGTATGTTATAAGGCGGAATTCATGTCTCCGCTGAAAATCGACCTTCCACCATGATCTTCAGTTCCAATTAGGCAAAAGAAACTGAAGAAACAGGGAGAAATTTCTCATTGCCCTCGAGAGACGCCAAGGCAACGTGTTTTCACTTCCAATTTCGTGAAAAAACGAGTATTTATCATGATATCGGATGTTATAAGCAGAAATTCATAAAGTTGGGATTCTCCCATGATTTTCAATTTCAAATAGGCAAAAGGAACACAAGAAATGGGAAAAAAACCTCACGACCCTGGAGAGAAACCTAGGCAACGTTTTTTCACTTCCAATTTCGTGAAAAAACGAGTTTTTATCATGAAATTGTATGTTATAAGGCGAAATTCATGTCTCCGCTGAAAATCGACCTTCCACCATGATCTTCAGTTCCAAATAGGCGAAAGAAACTGAAGAAACAGGGAGAAATTTCTCATTACCCTCGAGAGACGCCAAGGCAACGTGTTTTCACTTCCAATTTCGTGAAAAAACGAGTATTTATCATGATATTGGATGTTATAAGCAGAAATTCATATCTCCGCTAAAAGTCTGGATTCTCCCATGATTTTCAATTTCAAAAAGGCGAAAGGAACTCAAGAAACGGTAAAAAAAACTCACGACCCTTGAGAGAAACCAAGGCAACGTTTTTTCACTTCCAATTTCGTGAAAAAACGAGTTTTTATCATGAAATTGTATGTTATAAGGCGAAATTCATGTCTCCGCTGAAAATCGACCTTCCACCATGATCTTCAGTTCCAAATAGGCAAAAGAAACTGAAGAAACAGGGAGAAATTTCTCATTGCCCTCGAGAGACGCCAAGGCAACGTGTTTTCACTTACAATTTCGTGAAATACCGAGTTTTTATCATGATGTTGGATGTTATAAGCAGAAATTCATATCTCCGCTAAAAGTCTGGATTCTCCCATGATTTTCAATTTCAAAAAGGCGAAAGGAACTCAAGAAACGGTAAAAAAAACTCACGACCCTGGAGAGAAACCAAGGCAACGTTTTTTCACTTCCAATTTCGTGAAAAAACGAGTTTTTATCATGAAATTGTATGTTATAAGGCGAAATTCACGTCTCCGCTGAAAATCGACATTCTGCCATGATTTTCAATTCCAAATAGGCAAAAGAAACTGAAGAAATATGGAAAAATTTCTCATTGCAATCGAGAGATGCCAAGGCAACGTGTTTGAACTTCCAATTTCGTGAAATAACGAGTTTTTATCATGATATTGGATGTTATAAGCAGAAATTCATATCTCCGCTAAAAGTTGGGATTCTCCCATGATTTTCAATTTCAAATAGGTAAAAGGAACTCAAGAAACGGGAAAAAAACCTCACGATCCTGGAGAGAAACCAAGGCAACGTTTTTTCACTTCCAATTTCGTGAAAAAACGAGTTTTTATCATGAAATTGTATGTTATAAGGCGAAATTCATGTCTCCGCTGAAAATCGACCTTCCACCATGATCTTCAGTTCCAAATAGGCAAAAGAAACTGAAGAAACAGGGAGAAATTTCTCATTGCCCTCGAGAGACGCCAAGGCAACGTGTTTTCACTTCCAATTTCGTGAAAAAACGAGTATTTATCATGATATCGGATGTTATAAGCAGAAATTCATAAAGTTGGGATTCTCCCATGATTTTCAATTTCAAATAGGCAAAAGGAACACAAGAAATGGGAAAAAAACCTCACGACCCTGGAGAGAAACCAAGGCAACGTTTTTTCACTTCCAATTTCGTGAAAAAACGAGTTTTTATCATGAAATTGTATGTTATAAGGCGGAATTCATGTCTCCGCTGAAAATCGACCTTCCACCATGATCTTCAGTTCCAAATAGGCAAAAGAAACTGAAGAAACAGGGAGAAATTTCTCATTGCCCTCGAGAGACGCCAAGGCAACGTGTTTTCACTTACAATTTCGTGAAATAACGAGTTTTTATCATGATACTGGATGTTATAAGCAGAAATTCATATCTCCGCTAAAAGTTGGGATTCTCCCATGATTTTCAATTTCAAATAGGTAAAAGGAACTCAAGAAACGGGAAAAAAACCTCACGATCCTTGAGAGAAACCAAGGCAACGTTTTTTCATTTCCAATTTCGTGAAAAAACGAGTTTTTATCATGAAATTGTATGTTATAAGGCGGAATTCATGTCTCCGCTGAAAATCGACCTTCCACCATGATCTTCAGTTCCAAATAGGCAAAAGAAACTGAAGAAACAGGGAGAAATTTCTCATTGCCCTCGAGAGACGCCAAGGCAACGTGTTTTCACTTACAATTTCGTGAAAAAACGAGTATTTATCATGATATCGGATGTTATAAGCAGAAATTCATAAAGTTGGGATTCTCCCATGATTTTCAATTTCAAATAGGCAAAAGGAACACAAGAAATGGGAAAAAAACCTCACGACCCTGGAGAGAAACCAAGGCAACGTTTTTTCACTTCCAATTTCGTGAAAAAACGAGTTTTTATCATGAAATTGTATGTTATAAGGCGGAATTCATGTCTCCGCTGAAAATCGACCTTCCACCATGATCTTCAGTTCCAAATAGGCAAAAGAAACTGAAGAAACAGGGAGAAATTTCTCATTGCCCTCGAGAGACGCCAAGGCAACGTGTTTTCACTTACAATTTCGTGAAATAACGAGTTTTTATCATGATACTGGATGTTATAAGCAGAAATTCATATCTCCGCTAAAAGTTGGGATTCTCCCATGATTTTCAATTTCAAATAGGTAAAAGGAACTCAAGAAACGGGAAAAAAACCTCACGATCCTGGAGAGAAACCAAGGCAACGTTTTTTCATTTCCAATTTCGTGAAAAAACGAGTTTTTATCATGAAATTGTATGTTATAAGGCGGAATTCATGTCTCCGCTGAAAATCGACCTTCCACCATGATCTTCAGTTCCAAATAGGCAAAAGAAACTGAAGAAACAGGGAGAAATTTCTCATTGCCCTCGAGAGACGCCAAGGCAACGTGTTTTCACTTACAATTTCGTGAAATAACGAGTTTTTATCATGATATTGGATGTTATAAGCAGAAATTCATATCTCCGCTAAAAGTCTGGATTCTCCCATGATTTTCAATTTCAAAAAGGCGAAAAGAACTCAATAAACGGAAAGAAAACCTCACGACCCTAGAGAGAAACCAAGGCAACGTTTTTTCACTTCCAATTTCGTGAAAAAACGAGTTTTTATCATGAAATTGTTAGTTATAAGGCGAAATTCATGTCTCCGCTGAAAATCGACCTTCCACCATGATCTTCAGTTCCAAATAGGCAAAAGAAACTGAAGAAACAGGGAGAAATTTCTTATTGCCCTCGAGAGACGCCAAGGCAACGTGTTTTCACTTCCAATTTCGTGAAAAAACGAGTATTTATCATGATATTGGATGTTATAAGCAGAAATTCATATCTCCGCTACAAGTCTGGATTCTCCCATGATTTTCAATTTCAAAAAGGCGAAAGGAACTCAAGAAACGGTAAAAAAAACTCACGACCCTGGAGAGAAACCAAGGCAACGTTTTTTCACTTCCAATTTCGTGAAAAAACGAGTTTTTATCATGAAATTGTTAGTTATAAGGCGAAATTCATGTCTCCGCTGAAAATCGACCTTCCACCATGATCTTCAGTTCCAAATAGGCAAAAGAAACTGAAGAAACAGGGAGAAATTTCTCATTGCCCTCGAGAGACGCCAAGGCAACGTGTTTTCACTTCCAATTTCGTGAAAAAACGAGTATTTATCATGATATCGGATGTTATAAGCAGAAATTCATAAAGTTGGGATTCTCCCATGATTTTCAATTTCAAATAGGCAAAAGGAACACAAGAAATGGGAAAAAAACCTCACGACCCTGGAGAGAAACCAAGGCAACGTTTTTTCACTTCCAATTTCGTGAAAAAACGAGTTTTTATCATGAAATTGTATGTTATAAGGCGGAATTCATGTCTCCGCTGAAAATCGACCTTCCACCATGATCTTCAGTTCCAAATAGGCAAAAGAAACTGAAGAAACAGGGAGAAATTTCTCATTGCCCTCGAGAGACGCCAAGGCAACGTGTTTTCACTTACAATTTCGTGAAATAACGAGTTTTTATCATGATACTGGATGTTATAAGCAGAAATTCATATCTCCGCTAAAAGTCTGGATTCTCCCATGATTTTCAATTTCAAAAAGGCAAAAAGAATTCAAGAAACGGGAAAAAAAACCTCACGACCCTGGAGAGAAACCAAGGCAACGTTTTTTCACTTCCAATTTCGTGAAAAAACGAGTTTTTATCATGAAATTGTATGTTATAAGGCGAAATTCATGTCTCCGCTGAAAATCGACCTTCCACCATGATCTTCAGTTCCAAATAGGCAAAAGAAACTGAAGAAACAGGGAGAAATTTCTCATTGCCCTCGAGAGACGCCAAGGCAACGTGTTTTCACTTACAATTTCGTGAAAAAACGAGTATTTATCATGATATCGGATGTTATAAGCAGAAATTCATAAAGTTGGGATTCTCCCATGATTTTCAATTTCAAATAGGCAAAAGGAACACAAGAAATGGGAAAAAAACCTCACGACCCTGGAGAGAAACCAAGGCAACGTTTTTTCACTTCCAATTTCGTGAAAAAACGAGTTTTTATCATGAAATTGTATGTTATAAGGCGGAATTCATGTCTCCGCTGAAAATCGACCTTCCACCATGATCTTCAGTTCCAAATAGGCAAAAGAAACTGAAGAAACAGGGAGAAATTTCTCATTGCCCTCGAGAGACGCCAAGGCAACGTGTTTTCACTTACAATTTCGTGAAATAACGAGTTTTTATCATGATACTGGATGTTATAAGCAGAAATTCATATCTCCGCTAAAAGTCTGGATTCTCCCATGATTTTCAATTTCAAAAAGGCAAAAAGAATTCAAGAAACGGGAAAAAAAACCTCACGACCCTGGAGAGAAACCAAGGCAACGTTTTTTCACTTCCAATTTCGTGAAAAAACGAGTTTTTTTCATGAAATTGTATGTTATAAGGCGAAATTCATGTCTCCGCTGAAAATCGACCTTCCACCATGATCTTCAGTTCCAAATAGGCAAAAGAAACTGAAGAAACAGGGAGAAATTTCTCATTGCCCTCGAGAGACGCCAAGGCAACGTGTTTTCACTTCCAATTTCGTGAAAAAACGAGTATTTATCATGATATCGGATGTTATAAGCAGAAATTCATAAAGTTGGGATTCTCCCATGATTTTCAATTTCAAATAGGCAAAAGGAACACAAGAAATGGGAAAAAAACCTCACGACCCTGGAGAGAAACCTAGGCAACGTTTTTTCACTTCCAATTTCGTGAAAAAACGAGTTTTTATCATGAAATTGTATGTTATAAGGCGAAATTCATGTCTCCGCTGAAAATCGACCTTCCACCATGATCTTCAGTTCCAAATAGGCGAAAGAAACTGAAGAAACAGGGAGAAATTTCTCATTGCCCTCGAGAGACGCCAAGGCAACGTGTTTTCACTTACAATTTCGTGAAATAACGAGTTTTTATCATGATATTGGATGTTATAAGCAGAAATTCATATCTCCGCTAAAAGTCTGGATTCTCCCATGATTTTCAATTTCAAAAAGGCAAAAAGAACTCAATAAACGGAAAGAAAACCTCACGACCCTAGAGAGAAACCAAGGCAACGTTTTTTCACTTCCAATTTCGTGAAAAAACGAGTTTTTATCATGAAATTGTTAGTTATAAGGCGAAATTCATGTCTCCGCTGAAAATCGACCTTCCACCATGATCTTCAGTTCCAAATAGGCAAAAGAAACTGAAGAAACAGGGAGAAATTTCTCATTGCCCTCGAGAGACGCCAAGGCAACGTGTTTTCACTTCCAATTTCGTGAAAAAACGAGTATTTATCATGATATTGGATGTTATAAGCAGAAATTCATATCTCCGCTATAAGTCTGGATTCTCCCATGATTTTCAATTTCAAAAAGGCGAAAGGAACTCAAGAAACGGTAAAAAAACCTCACGACCCTGGAGAGAAACCAAGGCAACGTTTTTTCACTTCCAATTTCGTGAAAAAACGAGTTTTTATCATGAAATTGTATGTTATAAGGCGGAATTCATGTCTCCGCTGAAAATCGACCTTCCACCATGATCTTCAGTTCCAATTAGGCAAAAGAAACTGAAGAAACAGGGAGAAATTTCTCATTGCCCTCGAGAGACGCCAAGGCAACGTGTTTTCACTTCCAATTTCGTGAAAAAACGAGTATTTATCATGATATCGGATGTTATAAGCAGAAATTCATAAAGTTGGGATTCTCCCATGATTTTCAATTTCAAATAGGCAAAAGGAACACAAGAAATGGGAAAAAAACCTCACGACCCTGGAGAGAAACCTAGGCAACGTTTTTTCACTTCCAATTTCGTGAAAAAACGAGTTTTTATCATGAAATTGTATGTTATAAGGCGAAATTCATGTCTCCGCTGAAAATCGACCTTCCACCATGATCTTCAGTTCCAAATAGGCGAAAGAAACTGAAGAAACAGGGAGAAATTTCTCATTACCCTCGAGAGACGCCAAGGCAACGTGTTTTCACTTCCAATTTCGTGAAAAAACGAGTATTTATCATGATATTGGATGTTATAAGCAGAAATTCATATCTCCGCTAAAAGTCTGGATTCTCCCATGATTTTCAATTTCAAAAAGGCGAAAGGAACTCAAGAAACGGTAAAAAAAACTCACGACCCTTGAGAGAAACCAAGGCAACGTTTTTTCACTTCCAATTTCGTGAAAAAACGAGTTTTTATCATGAAATTGTATGTTATAAGGCGAAATTCATGTCTCCGCTGAAAATCGACCTTCCACCATGATCTTCAGTTCCAAATAGGCAAAAGAAACTGAAGAAACAGGGAGAAATTTCTCATTGCCCTCGAGAGACGCCAAGGCAACGTGTTTTCACTTACAATTTCGTGAAATACCGAGTTTTTATCATGATGTTGGATGTTATAAGCAGAAATTCATATCTCCGCTAAAAGTCTGGATTCTCCCATGATTTTCAATTTCAAAAAGGCGAAAGGAACTCAAGAAACGGTAAAAAAAACTCACGACCCTGGAGAGAAACCAAGGCAACGTTTTTTCACTTCCAATTTCGTGAAAAAACGAGTTTTTATCATGAAATTGTATGTTATAAGGCGAAATTCACGTCTCCGCTGAAAATCGACATTCTGCCATGATTTTCAATTCCAAATAGGCAAAAGAAACTGAAGAAATATGGAAAAATTTCTCATTGCAATCGAGAGATGCCAAGGCAACGTGTTTGAACTTCCAATTTCGTGAAATAACGAGTTTTTATCATGATATTGGATGTTATAAGCAGAAATTCATATCTCCGCTAAAAGTTGGGATTCTCCCATGATTTTCAATTTCAAATAGGTAAAAGGAACTCAAGAAACGGGAAAAAAACCTCACGATCCTGGAGAGAAACCAAGGCAACGTTTTTTCACTTCCAATTTCGTGAAAAAACGAGTTTTTATCATGAAATTGTATGTTATAAGGCGAAATTCATGTCTCCGCTGAAAATCGACCTTCCACCATGATCTTCAGTTCCAAATAGGCAAAAGAAACTGAAGAAACAGGGAGAAATTTCTCATTGCCCTCGAGAGACGCCAAGGCAACGTGTTTTCACTTCCAATTTCGTGAAAAAACGAGTATTTATCATGATATCGGATGTTATAAGCAGAAATTCATAAAGTTGGGATTCTCCCATGATTTTCAATTTCAAATAGGCAAAAGGAACACAAGAAATGGGAAAAAAACCTCACGACCCTGGAGAGAAACCAAGGCAACGTTTTTTCACTTCCAATTTCGTGAAAAAACGAGTTTTTATCATGAAATTGTATGTTATAAGGCGGAATTCATGTCTCCGCTGAAAATCGACCTTCCACCATGATCTTCAGTTCCAAATAGGCAAAAGAAACTGAAGAAACAGGGAGAAATTTCTCATTGCCCTCGAGAGACGCCAAGGCAACGTGTTTTCACTTACAATTTCGTGAAATAACGAGTTTTTATCATGATACTGGATGTTATAAGCAGAAATTCATATCTCCGCTAAAAGTTGGGATTCTCCCATGATTTTCAATTTCAAATAGGTAAAAGGAACTCAAGAAACGGGAAAAAAACCTCACGATCCTGGAGAGAAACCAAGGCAACGTTTTTTCATTTCCAATTTCGTGAAAAAACGAGTTTTTATCATGAAATTGTATGTTATAAGGCGGAATTCATGTCTCCGCTGAAAATCGACCTTCCACCATGATCTTCAGTTCCAAATAGGCAAAAGAAACTGAAGAAACAGGGAGAAATTTCTCATTGCCCTCGAGAGACGCCAAGGCAACGTGTTTTCACTTACAATTTCGTGAAAAAACGAGTATTTATCATGATATCGGATGTTATAAGCAGAAATTCATAAAGTTGGGATTCTCCCATGATTTTCAATTTCAAATAGGCAAAAGGAACACAAGAAATGGGAAAAAAACCTCACGACCCTGGAGAGAAACCAAGGCAACGTTTTTTCACTTCCAATTTCGTGAAAAAACGAGTTTTTATCATGAAATTGTATGTTATAAGGCGGAATTCATGTCTCCGCTGAAAATCGACCTTCCACCATGATCTTCAGTTCCAAATAGGCAAAAGAAACTGAAGAAACAGGGAGAAATTTCTCATTGCCCTCGAGAGACGCCAAGGCAACGTGTTTTCACTTACAATTTCGTGAAATAACGAGTTTTTATCATGATACTGGATGTTATAAGCAGAAATTCATATCTCCGCTAAAAGTTGGGATTCTCCCATGATTTTCAATTTCAAATAGGTAAAAGGAACTCAAGAAACGGGAAAAAAACCTCACGATCCTGGAGAGAAACCAAGGCAACGTTTTTTCATTTCCAATTTCGTGAAAAAACGAGTTTTTATCATGAAATTGTATGTTATAAGGCGGAATTCATGTCTCCGCTGAAAATCGACCTTCCACCATGATCTTCAGTTCCAAATAGGCAAAAGAAACTGAAGAAACAGGGAGAAATTTCTCATTGCCCTCGAGAGACGCCAAGGCAACGTGTTTTCACTTACAATTTCGTGAAATAACGAGTTTTTATCATGATATTGGATGTTATAAGCAGAAATTCATATCTCCGCTAAAAGTCTGGATTCTCCCATGATTTTCAATTTCAAAAAGGCGAAAAGAACTCAATAAACGGAAAGAAAACCTCACGACCCTAGAGAGAAACCAAGGCAACGTTTTTTCACTTCCAATTTCGTGAAAAAACGAGTTTTTATCATGAAATTGTTAGTTATAAGGCGAAATTCATGTCTCCGCTGAAAATCGACCTTCCACCATGATCTTCAGTTCCAAATAGGCAAAAGAAACTGAAGAAACAGGGAGAAATTTCTTATTGCCCTCGAGAGACGCCAAGGCAACGTGTTTTCACTTCCAATTTCGTGAAAAAACGAGTATTTATCATGATATTGGATGTTATAAGCAGAAATTCATATCTCCGCTACAAGTCTGGATTCTCCCATGATTTTCAATTTCAAAAAGGCGAAAGGAACTCAAGAAACGGTAAAAAAAACTCACGACCCTGGAGAGAAACCAAGGCAACGTTTTTTCACTTCCAATTTCGTGAAAAAACGAGTTTTTATCATGAAATTGTTAGTTATAAGGCGAAATTCATGTCTCCGCTGAAAATCGACCTTCCACCATGATCTTCAGTTCCAAATAGGCAAAAGAAACTGAAGAAACAGGGAGAAATTTCTCATTGCCCTCGAGAGACGCCAAGGCAACGTGTTTTCACTTCCAATTTCGTGAAAAAACGAGTATTTATCATGATATCGGATGTTATAAGCAGAAATTCATAAAGTTGGGATTCTCCCATGATTTTCAATTTCAAATAGGCAAAAGGAACACAAGAAATGGGAAAAAAACCTCACGACCCTGGAGAGAAACCAAGGCAACGTTTTTTCACTTCCAATTTCGTGAAAAAACGAGTTTTTATCATGAAATTGTATGTTATAAGGCGGAATTCATGTCTCCGCTGAAAATCGACCTTCCACCATGATCTTCAGTTCCAAATAGGCAAAAGAAACTGAAGAAACAGGGAGAAATTTCTCATTGCCCTCGAGAGACGCCAAGGCAACGTGTTTTCACTTACAATTTCGTGAAATAACGAGTTTTTATCATGATACTGGATGTTATAAGCAGAAATTCATATCTCCGCTAAAAGTCTGGATTCTCCCATGATTTTCAATTTCAAAAAGGCAAAAAGAATTCAAGAAACGGGAAAAAAAACCTCACGACCCTGGAGAGAAACCAAGGCAACGTTTTTTCACTTCCAATTTCGTGAAAAAACGAGTTTTTATCATGAAATTGTATGTTATAAGGCGAAATTCATGTCTCCGCTGAAAATCGACCTTCCACCATGATCTTCAGTTCCAAATAGGCAAAAGAAACTGAAGAAACAGGGAGAAATTTCTCATTGCCCTCGAGAGACGCCAAGGCAACGTGTTTTCACTTACAATTTCGTGAAAAAACGAGTATTTATCATGATATCGGATGTTATAAGCAGAAATTCATAAAGTTGGGATTCTCCCATGATTTTCAATTTCAAATAGGCAAAAGGAACACAAGAAATGGGAAAAAAACCTCACGACCCTGGAGAGAAACCAAGGCAACGTTTTTTCACTTCCAATTTCGTGAAAAAACGAGTTTTTATCATGAAATTGTATGTTATAAGGCGGAATTCATGTCTCCGCTGAAAATCGACCTTCCACCATGATCTTCAGTTCCAAATAGGCAAAAGAAACTGAAGAAACAGGGAGAAATTTCTCATTGCCCTCGAGAGACGCCAAGGCAACGTGTTTTCACTTACAATTTCGTGAAATAACGAGTTTTTATCATGATACTGGATGTTATAAGCAGAAATTCATATCTCCGCTAAAAGTCTGGATTCTCCCATGATTTTCAATTTCAAAAAGGCAAAAAGAATTCAAGAAACGGGAAAAAAAACCTCACGACCCTGGAGAGAAACCAAGGCAACGTTTTTTCACTTCCAATTTCGTGAAAAAACGAGTTTTTTTCATGAAATTGTATGTTATAAGGCGAAATTCATGTCTCCGCTGAAAATCGACCTTCCACCATGATCTTCAGTTCCAAATAGGCAAAAGAAACTGAAGAAACAGGGAGAAATTTCTCATTGCCCTCGAGAGACGCCAAGGCAACGTGTTTTCACTTCCAATTTCGTGAAAAAACGAGTATTTATCATGATATCGGATGTTATAAGCAGAAATTCATAAAGTTGGGATTCTCCCATGATTTTCAATTTCAAATAGGCAAAAGGAACACAAGAAATGGGAAAAAAACCTCACGACCCTGGAGAGAAACCTAGGCAACGTTTTTTCACTTCCAATTTCGTGAAAAAACGAGTTTTTATCATGAAATTGTATGTTATAAGGCGAAATTCATGTCTCCGCTGAAAATCGACCTTCCACCATGATCTTCAGTTCCAAATAGGCGAAAGAAACTGAAGAAACAGGGAGAAATTTCTCATTGCCCTCGAGAGACGCCAAGGCAACGTGTTTTCACTTACAATTTCGTGAAATAACGAGTTTTTATCATGATATTGGATGTTATAAGCAGAAATTCATATCTCCGCTAAAAGTCTGGATTCTCCCATGATTTTCAATTTCAAAAAGGCAAAAAGAACTCAATAAACGGAAAGAAAACCTCACGACCCTAGAGAGAAACCAAGGCAACGTTTTTTCACTTCCAATTTCGTGAAAAAACGAGTTTTTATCATGAAATTGTTAGTTATAAGGCGAAATTCATGTCTCCGCTGAAAATCGACCTTCCACCATGATCTTCAGTTCCAAATAGGCAAAAGAAACTGAAGAAACAGGGAGAAATTTCTCATTGCCCTCGAGAGACGCCAAGGCAACGTGTTTTCACTTCCAATTTCGTGAAAAAACGAGTATTTATCATGATATTGGATGTTATAAGCAGAAATTCATATCTCCGCTATAAGTCTGGATTCTCCCATGATTTTCAATTTCAAAAAGGCGAAAGGAACTCAAGAAACGGTAAAAAAAACTCACGACCCTGGAGAGAAACCAAGGCAACGTTTTTTCACTTCCAATTTCGTGAAAAAACGAGTTTTTATCATGAAATTGTATGTTATAAGGCGAAATTCATGTCTCCGCTGAAAATCGACCTTCCACCATGATCTTCAGTTCCAAATAGGCAAAAGAAACTGAAGAAACAGGGAGAAATTTCTCATTGCCCTCGAGAGACGCCAAGGCAACGTGTTTTCACTTCCAATTTCGTGAAAAAACGAGTATTTATCATGATATCGGATGTTATAAGCAGAAATTCATAAAGTTGGGATTCTCCCATGATTTTCAATTTCAAATAGGCAAAAGGAACACAAGAAATGGGAAAAAAACCTCACGACCCTGGAGAGAAACCAAGGCAACGTTTTTTCACTTCCAATTTCGTGAAAAAACGAGTTTTTATCATGAAATTGTATGTTATAAGGCGAAATTCATGTCTCCGCTGAAAATCGACCTTCCACCATGATCTTCAGTTCCAAATAGGCGAAAGAAACTGAAGAAACAGGGAGAAATTTCTCATTGCCCTCGAGAGACGCCAAGGCAACGTGTTTTCACTTCCAATTTCGTGAAAAAACGAGTATTTATCATGATATTGGATGTTATAAGCAGAAATTCATATCTCCGCTAAAAGTCTGGATTCTCCCATGATTTTCAATTTCAAAAAGGCGAAAGGAACTCAAGAAACGGTAAAAAAAACTCACGACCCTTGAGAGAAACCAAGGCAACGTTTTTTCACTTCCAATTTCGTGAAAAAACGAGTTTTTATCATGAAATTGTATGTTATAAGGCGAAATTCATGTCTCCGCTGAAAATCGACCTTCCACCATGATCTTCAGTTCCAAATAGGCAAAAGAAACTGAAGAAATAGGGAAAAATTTCTCATTGCAATCGAGAGATGCCAAGGCAACGTGTTTGAACTTCCAATTTCGTGAAATAACGAGTTTTTATCATGATATTGGATGTTATAAGCAGAAATTCATATCTCCGCTAAAAGTTGGGATTCTCCCATGATTTTCAATTTCAAATAGGTAAAAGGAACTCAAGAAACGGGAAAAAAACCTCACGATCCTGGAGAGAAACCAAGGCAACGTTTTTTCATTTCCAATTTCGTGAAAAAACGAGTTTTTATCATGAAATTGTATGTTATAAGGCGGAATTCATGTCTCCGCTGAAAATCGACCTTCCACCATGATCTTCAGTTCCAAATAGGCAAAAGAAACTGAAGAAACAGGGAGAAATTTCTCATTGCCCTCGAGAGACGCCAAGGCAACGTGTTTTCACTTCCAATTTCGTGAAAAAACGAGTATTTATCATGATATTGGATGTTATAAGCAGAAATTCATATCTCCGCTAAAAGTCTGGATTCTCCAATGATTTTCAATTTCAAAAAGGCAAAAAGAACTCAAGAAACGGGAAAAAAACCTCACGATCCTGGAGAGAAACCAAGGCAACGTTTTTTCACTTCCAATTTCGTGAAAAAACGAGTTTTTATCATGAAATTGTATGTTATAAGGCGGAATTCATGTCTCCGCTGAAAATCGACCTTCCACCATGATCTTCAGTTCCAAATAGGCAAAAGAAACTGAAGAAACAGGGAGAAATTTCTCATTGCCCTCGAGAGACGCCAAGGCAACGTGTTTTCACTTACAATTTCGTGAAATAACGAGTTTTTATCATGATATTGGATGTTATAAGCAGAAATTCATATCTCCGCTAAAAGTCTGGATTCTCCCATGATTTTCAATTTCAAAAAGGCGAAAAGAACTCAATAAACGGAAAGAAAACCTCACGACCCTAGAGAGAAACCAAGGCAACGTTTTTTCACTTCCAATTTCGTGAAAAAACGAGTTTTTATCATGAAATTGTTAGTTATAAGGCGAAATTCATGTCTCCGCTGAAAATCGACCTTCCACCATGATCTTCAGTTCCAAATAGGCAAAAGAAACTGAAGAAACAGGGAGAAATTTCTTATTGCCCTCGAGAGACGCCAAGGCAACGTGTTTTCACTTCCAATTTCGTGAAAAAACGAGTATTTATCATGATATTGGATGTTATAAGCAGAAATTCATATCTCCGCTACAAGTCTGGATTCTCCCATGATTTTCAATTTCAAAAAGGCGAAAGGAACTCAAGAAACGGTAAAAAAAACTCACGACCCTGGAGAGAAACCAAGGCAACGTTTTTTCACTTCCAATTTCGTGAAAAAACGAGTTTTTATCATGAAATTGTTAGTTATAAGGCGAAATTCATGTCTCCGCTGAAAATCGACCTTCCACCATGATCTTCAGTTCCAAATAGGCAAAAGAAACTGAAGAAACAGGGAGAAATTTCTTATTGCCCTCGAGAGACGCCAAGGCAACGTGTTTTCACTTCCAATTTCGTGAAAAAACGAGTATTTATCATGATATTGGATGTTATAAGCAGAAATTCATATCTCCGCTAAAAGTCTGGATTCTCCCATGATTTTCAATTTCAAAAAGGCGAAAGGAACTCAAGAAACGGTAAAAAAAACTCACGACCCTGGAGAGAAACCAAGGCAACGTTTTTTCACTTCCAATTTCGTGAAAAAACGAGTTTTTATCATGAAATTGTATGTTATAAGGCGAAATTCATGGCTCCGCTGAAAATCGACCTTCCACCATGATCTTCAGTTCCAAATAGGCAAAAGAAACTGAAGAAACAGGGAGAAATTTCTCATTGCCCTCGAGAGACGCCAAGGCAACGTGTTTTCACTTCCAATTTCGTGAAAAAACGAGTATTTATCATGATATCGGATGTTATAAGCAGAAATTCATAAAGTTGGGATTCTCCCATGATTTTCAATTTCAAATAGGCAAAAGGAACACAAGAAATGGGAAAAAAACCTCACGACCCTGGAGAGAAACCAAGGCAACGTTTTTTCACTTCCAATTTCGTGAAAAAACGAGTTTTTATCATGAAATTGTATGTTATAAGGCGGAATTCATGTCTCCGCTGAAAATCGACCTTCCACCATGATCTTCAGTTCCAAATAGGCAAAAGAAACTGAAGAAACAGGGAGAAATTTCTCATTGCCCTCGAGAGACGCCAAGGCAACGTGTTTTCACTTACAATTTCGTGAAATAACGAGTTTTTATCATGATACTGGATGTTATAAGCAGAAATTCATATCTCCGCTAAAAGTCTGGATTCTCCCATGATTTTCAATTTCAAAAAGGCAAAAAGAATTCAAGAAACGGGAAAAAAAACCTCACGACCCTGGAGAGAAACCAAGGCAACGTTTTTTCACTTCCAATTTCGTGAAAAAACGAGTTTTTATCATGAAATTGTATGTTATAAGGCGAAATTCATGTCTCCGCTGAAAATCGACCTTCCACCATGATCTTCAGTTCCAAATAGGCAAAAGAAACTGAAGAAACAGGGAGAAATTTCTCATTGCCCTCGAGAGACGCCAAGGCAACGTGTTTTCACTTACAATTTCGTGAAAAAACGAGTATTTATCATGATATCGGATGTTATAAGCAGAAATTCATAAAGTTGGGATTCTCCCATGATTTTCAATTTCAAATAGGCAAAAGGAACACAAGAAATGGGAAAAAAACCTCACGACCCTGGAGAGAAACCAAGGCAACGTTTTTTCACTTCCAATTTCGTGAAAAAACGAGTTTTTATCATGAAATTGTATGTTATAAGGCGGAATTCATGTCTCCGCTGAAAATCGACCTTCCACCATGATCTTCAGTTCCAAATAGGCAAAAGAAACTGAAGAAACAGGGAGAAATTTCTCATTGCCCTCGAGAGACGCCAAGGCAACGTGTTTTCACTTACAATTTCGTGAAATAACGAGTTTTTATCATGATACTGGATGTTATAAGCAGAAATTCATATCTCCGCTAAAAGTTGGGATTCTCCCATGATTTTCAATTTCAAATAGGTAAAAGGAACTCAAGAAACGGGAAAAAAACCTCACGATCCTGGAGAGAAACCAAGGCAACGTTTTTTCATTTCCAATTTCGTGAAAAAACGAGTTTTTATCATGAAATTGTATGTTATAAGGCGGAATTCATGTCTCCGCTGAAAATCGACCTTCCACCATGATCTTCAGTTCCAAATAGGCAAAAGAAACTGAAGAAACAGGGAGAAATTTCTCATTGCCCTCGAGAGACGCCAAGGCAACGTGTTTTCACTTACAATTTCGTGAAATAACGAGTTTTTATCATGATATTGGATGTTATAAGCAGAAATTCATATCTCCGCTAAAAGTCTGGATTCTCCCATGATTTTCAATTTCAAAAAGGCGAAAAGAACTCAATAAACGGAAAGAAAACCTCACGACCCTAGAGAGAAACCAAGGCAACGTTTTTTCACTTCCAATTTCGTGAAAAAACGAGTTTTTATCATGAAATTGTTAGTTATAAGGCGAAATTCATGTCTCCGCTGAAAATCGACCTTCCACCATGATCTTCAGTTCCAAATAGGCAAAAGAAACTGAAGAAACAGGGAGAAATTTCTTATTGCCCTCGAGAGACGCCAAGGCAACGTGTTTTCACTTCCAATTTCGTGAAAAAACGAGTATTTATCATGATATTGGATGTTATAAGCAGAAATTCATATCTCCGCTACAAGTCTGGATTCTCCCATGATTTTCAATTTCAAAAAGGCGAAAGGAACTCAAGAAACGGTAAAAAAAACTCACGACCCTGGAGAGAAACCAAGGCAACGTTTTTTCACTTCCAATTTCGTGAAAAAACGAGTTTTTATCATGAAATTGTTAGTTATAAGGCGAAATTCATGTCTCCGCTGAAAATCGACCTTCCACCATGATCTTCAGTTCCAAATAGGCAAAAGAAACTGAAGAAACAGGGAGAAATTTCTCATTGCCCTCGAGAGACGCCAAGGCAACGTGTTTTCACTTCCAATTTCGTGAAAAAACGAGTATTTATCATGATATCGGATGTTATAAGCAGAAATTCATAAAGTTGGGATTCTCCCATGATTTTCAATTTCAAATAGGCAAAAGGAACACAAGAAATGGGAAAAAAACCTCACGACCCTGGAGAGAAACCAAGGCAACGTTTTTTCACTTCCAATTTCGTGAAAAAACGAGTTTTTATCATGAAATTGTATGTTATAAGGCGGAATTCATGTCTCCGCTGAAAATCGACCTTCCACCATGATCTTCAGTTCCAAATAGGCAAAAGAAACTGAAGAAACAGGGAGAAATTTCTCATTGCCCTCGAGAGACGCCAAGGCAACGTGTTTTCACTTACAATTTCGTGAAATAACGAGTTTTTATCATGATACTGGATGTTATAAGCAGAAATTCATATCTCCGCTAAAAGTCTGGATTCTCCCATGATTTTCAATTTCAAAAAGGCAAAAAGAATTCAAGAAACGGGAAAAAAAACCTCACGACCCTGGAGAGAAACCAAGGCAACGTTTTTTCACTTCCAATTTCGTGAAAAAACGAGTTTTTATCATGAAATTGTATGTTATAAGGCGAAATTCATGTCTCCGCTGAAAATCGACCTTCCACCATGATCTTCAGTTCCAAATAGGCAAAAGAAACTGAAGAAACAGGGAGAAATTTCTCATTGCCCTCGAGAGACGCCAAGGCAACGTGTTTTCACTTACAATTTCGTGAAAAAACGAGTATTTATCATGATATCGGATGTTATAAGCAGAAATTCATAAAGTTGGGATTCTCCCATGATTTTCAATTTCAAATAGGCAAAAGGAACACAAGAAATGGGAAAAAAACCTCACGACCCTGGAGAGAAACCAAGGCAACGTTTTTTCACTTCCAATTTCGTGAAAAAACGAGTTTTTATCATGAAATTGTATGTTATAAGGCGGAATTCATGTCTCCGCTGAAAATCGACCTTCCACCATGATCTTCAGTTCCAAATAGGCAAAAGAAACTGAAGAAACAGGGAGAAATTTCTCATTGCCCTCGAGAGACGCCAAGGCAACGTGTTTTCACTTACAATTTCGTGAAATAACGAGTTTTTATCATGATACTGGATGTTATAAGCAGAAATTCATATCTCCGCTAAAAGTCTGGATTCTCCCATGATTTTCAATTTCAAAAAGGCAAAAAGAATTCAAGAAACGGGAAAAAAAACCTCACGACCCTGGAGAGAAACCAAGGCAACGTTTTTTCACTTCCAATTTCGTGAAAAAACGAGTTTTTTTCATGAAATTGTATGTTATAAGGCGAAATTCATGTCTCCGCTGAAAATCGACCTTCCACCATGATCTTCAGTTCCAAATAGGCAAAAGAAACTGAAGAAACAGGGAGAAATTTCTCATTGCCCTCGAGAGACGCCAAGGCAACGTGTTTTCACTTCCAATTTCGTGAAAAAACGAGTATTTATCATGATATCGGATGTTATAAGCAGAAATTCATAAAGTTGGGATTCTCCCATGATTTTCAATTTCAAATAGGCAAAAGGAACACAAGAAATGGGAAAAAAACCTCACGACCCTGGAGAGAAACCTAGGCAACGTTTTTTCACTTCCAATTTCGTGAAAAAACGAGTTTTTATCATGAAATTGTATGTTATAAGGCGAAATTCATGTCTCCGCTGAAAATCGACCTTCCACCATGATCTTCAGTTCCAAATAGGCGAAAGAAACTGAAGAAACAGGGAGAAATTTCTCATTGCCCTCGAGAGACGCCAAGGCAACGTGTTTTCACTTACAATTTCGTGAAATAACGAGTTTTTATCATGATATTGGATGTTATAAGCAGAAATTCATATCTCCGCTAAAAGTCTGGATTCTCCCATGATTTTCAATTTCAAAAAGGCAAAAAGAACTCAATAAACGGAAAGAAAACCTCACGACCTTAGAGAGAAACCAAGGCAACGTTTTTTCACTTCCAATTTCGTGAAAAAACGAGTTTTTATCATGAAATTGTTAGTTATAAGGCGAAATTCATGTCTCCGCTGAAAATCGACCTTCCACCATGATCTTCAGTTCCAAATAGGCAAAAGAAACTGAAGAAACAGGGAGAAATTTCTCATTGCCCTCGAGAGACGCCA